>NW_009609990.1:0-30289 GCF_000690535.1 Cariama cristata
CCAAAACCTTGCCACACAAACCCAATATGCTCTTGCACACCAGCTTCAGTAACTGAGGCTTCAGCCCCCGTGCCCTGTCACCCCAGAGTGAAAGCAAAGAAGTACCCTGATAACAGCTTCCATCCTGTGTTTCCTATATGCTTTTCTTTCTGCTAATGCACTGGGTTATTAGTGCAGCACTAATGAAATCCATTTATAGCCTGTGTTGTCCAAACAGTTGCCTGAGCTTTTCACATTCTATTCAGCTACATATCTATGAGATTAATGGCATGTTAATCAGAGTGATACCCACCATCTGCATGACAAACAGCTGAGAGCTTCTGGATTGCAACTAGCCACGAAGTTTAGGCAAACCACAACGGTTGTGAGACTTTCACCTTCCCTGTCTTAATGGAAAGGAAGGTAAGAGAATGTGGATTTAAGAGAATTTATAGCAGCCTTCTAGTACTTAAAGGAGGCTTATAAGAAAGATGGGGACAGACTTTTTAGCAAGGCCTGTTGCGACAGGACAAGGGGTGATGATTTTAAACTAAAGGAAGGTAGATTTAGACTAGATACAAGGAAAAAAATTTTCACTATGAGGGTGGCGAAATACTGGAACAGGTTGCCCAGAGAGGTGGTAGATGCCCCATCCCTGGAAACATCCAAGGTCAGGTTGGATGGGGCTCTGAGAAACCTGATCGAGTGGAAGATGTCCCTGCTCATTGCAGGGGAATTGGACTGGATGACCTTTAAAGGTCCCTTCCAACACAAAGCATTCTATGATTCGAAGATTCTAAGATAAAGGGATGCCCAAAGAACAACAAATATCCAGGAAGCATTCTTCACTGTATCATTTTTTTCCAGGAGCATCTTAAACATAAAATAATGTAAAAAGCTATCACCCCGGTAAAACGTGACTATCTTTTCACTGGGATAAGTCACCTGACTTGACTTCTTGCAATCACAGAATAGTTTGATCATGATGTATATTGCACAATAGGCATTTCACTTCTTTCTTAGCCAATTCTGTTGTTCCTTAGCCAGATGGGAACTTGCTTCCCCCGGGTTCTGGATCCATGCCATTTAAAAAGTTACGTAAAATCCATGCTGGTTGAACCCTTTATGCTTAATTTAAGCAATTCCCTCTGACTCTGTGGGGAGTTTAGACAATGTTAAGGGATGATTCAGACTGCTGATGTTAGCTGTCTGTCACTCATGTTGCAGTCTACTTCTGCTCTTCTGAGGCTGGTAAAGATTAATGAAGCTGTATGATAGCGGTAATATTTATCTTTAACGTAATAGCCTAAAGATCAATGAAACTTCCCAGAAAGCAGGATGACTTAGGTGATGGGTCTGTGCTCCCCCAGTATAAAGAGGATTGAGCCGTTCAGAATACCTGAATTCACGGCATTCCATGGCCTGAAAATGAAGGCATCCTCTGTCCCTCTGTCAAAGCCAAGCCTCATGCTTCTGGGAGCAAAAGCCAGAGGAAAGCGGTTGAGCAAAAGCCTGGCTCTGGCCTCATGATTATGGTACTTGCCTATATAGGTGAAATATATAATGTGAAATAATCTTACTTTCAGCCTTGTTTTTTTTTTTTCCACCCAGCAACAGTACTGTGCAAAGTTCAGACTTTTCTTGGAAAGTGCAGATCCCCAGTGGCAGGAGGCAGGAGACTCCGCACTAGGCAAGGAGATGGCTTCTCCTTGCCCATGGGCTTGTGATTTTTGCTATATTCCCCTTGACCATGGGCTTGTGATTTTTGCTATATTTTTCAAAGGAAGAGATACCAACACCCAGACCAGTCCTCTTTCCGTGATCCTCTCAAACATCCTTATAAAGACATGTGGGGAAAGGGAAAAGAGCACCAGAAAGTCAGGAGAAGTTAGCTGTTAGATCTGAGCACAACTAACTTACCAGGCTGCTGTCAGGACTTGGATGCTGCCTATGTGAATGAACTTCCAGGCAGTAAAGCCTGAGGTGGGAAATAAGCATTCCCCATCCAGGAACAGGTATTAGAGTGTCTAAGAGCTTTCATGCTAAATAACGAGGCAGACAATGAAGTTAGGCTCCTCCAGAGGTAGGTAAGTGATGGTGGAAAGTAGCTGGATTTAGCCAGGCTTGAACCTCTTTCTCTCAGGAGTTTTGTTAGATCCCTTTTATTCCTAACTGAGAGTTGAACCAGATTATCTTAGTGTCTTTGCAAACTACGTGAATTTTTATAAGTTAGAAAACCAGAATGTTTTGATGCATTTTCTTCTTTGAGATATTTAAATGTACCTGTTTTTCAAAAAGTGTCTCTAAAGGAAGACATGCAGCTGCTGCAGGTGTTAGTTATCCATAAAGGATAGAATTAAAATAATACTATAAAGAACAACTATGGAGTTGATTCAAGCCAGATACTTTTCTTGTAAAAATCTACAGCCTTGCTACCAAATCAAATGTTCATGAAGATTCATCCAAAATATATTCATGGGTTGGTATTGCAGATCACTCTAAAGCAGCTAGAAATACATTGCAAATTACAGAGCAGATGCTGCAAGGAGGAATACCATACAGCAGGTAATTATGGGAAATATATTTTAAAAGCTGCAGATTAAAGAAAATTGCTGTTTTCAGTTTAGCAGAGACAACCAACCAAAACAATTGAGTTAGCAGAGATCGGAACTGACATTCAAAACGCTGCCTCTAAAGAAAAAAAAATTCGAAACTGTCAAGGATTCAAAGAAGGATTGGGGATTTTCAGCCTATTTAACTAAGAATAGATATACAGTAGCTCCTGCCAATTTAGTAGCACATCTTTCAAACACCGTGGCACACAAAAGTTCCTGTTATTTTCAACACAACTAATCAAACTGTGTGAAATACTACATGCTGAAAATGTCTGAAGAGTCATGACCTTGAAGAGTCATCTGTTTGGCTGACGGGTAGTACTCAAGTTTTCCTTAAATCCTATTCTGGCTTCATATATGCACTAAGTATGTGATTTATTTTAAAGGTAGTCCTTTTGATGCCAATTTTAACTTAATCGCTGGGTAACCAGTGCTGCCAAACTAACATTAGAAATCATGAACTAAGTCCAGTGCTAGACAGGAAAATTAAGGGCTCCAAGGTAATAAATTGAATATTGACTTACAAACATGTTTTAATTCTGTAGTCTCTTGTCAGATTATCAAGGCTTAGGCTTGCAAGCTCTTCCATAGCATTAAGGCTCATTCTTTCAAGTTTTTCTTTTTCTCTTTAAATAAACTAGAGGTTTTTCTTTATTCTGGCAACTTAAAACTTTGCAGGTTCAAGAAATTTCCGTGGATACAGCAAAACACAAGTGGAAAAATTTTGAGGGCAACTACCTTGACTACTTGATCGTTAGGTTTTAGTTTTATGGGTAGTGTAACATCATGTGGAAAAAAGTCTGGGTATAGGCATCTAGGAGACTGCACTGGTACAAAAAGAATCTGGAAGAAATACTGTCCTGCTTCTAATGAAGTATGGGACACAATTTCTTTTCCCAAAGAAATACAAGGCTTGAAATTGCTTGCAAAGACATTGGGGGAATTTTTTCCTGGAAAAACAAAAGTAATGGTATATTGAAAATTTCCAACAAGTTTCAAACAAGCTCTTTCTTTTACATTTATTTATAGTACTCTTCTGAAGCATCTACTTTTTCTTAATTTCTCTACATGAGAAAACTTAGACCAGTTCAGCTCTAATTCTTCTGTTGTAGGTCAAAGTCATGTTTTAGTGTTAGACACAGGACGATGGCTGTGCCCACTGTTAGCCATCTTGCATTTCGATGAGCTTCTCTGCTTCTGAAGGCAGCTGTTAGTTAGGTGAGCTTAGCATGCAGATATGCTAAGCTGATCTTAGTGAGTATTCTGTGAGCTGACATTTGGCTGACAATAAATGAGATTGAGTAACAATTTAGCAATGACTGAAATTAAAACCATACCTGAAGAATATCTTGAATGTGCATTTCCATTATCTTTGTATTTTCTGTTACTTTTGTCACGAGATTTTCAACACCCTTAATAACTCTGGAGACTTTCTGTGCATGCAGTGCTTGAAGGTCAACTACTGTGAAATCAACCATTTCAAACATCTTTGCCAAGTTTGATTAAGCAGGTTCAAGCATCCTTGTCCGAATTTTCTCGGAAACTCTTCTGCATAGAATTTCAATACATCGTAGCTGTACCTGGAACATTAAAATGCTTCTGTTACAGAAAAAAAGCTATACCCTTGATCTGTTTGTATGGTCTGATGATAATTAAGTGCCTTTTCCTGAAAGAACTGGCCCTCTCCATGTAAGATATTTAACTATTATAGAGTTCTTAGCAGAAGTGTCGATCATCCCTGATGGTGTTCAGCCTGATTAAGAACTGAAGAGGAAGCTTATTGTTTCTTTTTTTAGGTCCTTATGAGGTCTCTTTCAGAAGCTCTCATTACTCCTTTGTGTGCCTACCCACTTGTAGGCAGTGAAGATAATTCTCAGAAGGTAAAACCAACATACTTCCAGAGGGTCCATCTTCTTTGACAGAATCATTGATGGTTTCCAGAGAAGATATAACTTCATATTTCATGTGGTATAGTTTCTGATTTTCATGTTTTATTATACTTCTATTGCTTTTAAAAATATTTCATTATTTCAAATGTGCTTCTTGATCTGCAGTCTTGTTGCTATGCCTGGTGACATATTTGCAATATGACACTTTTAAGATTCAGCTGGACAGGGCACTGGGCCATCTTGTCTAGACCATGCTTTTGCCAAGAAAGGTTGGACGAGATGATTCTTGAGGTCACTTCCAACCTGGTATTCTATGATTCTAAAGCTATTATAACATTGCCCAGTAGTTTTTGATCCCGTTATTTCACTAGCAGCAATGGTTTCCTTCACCAGTTCAGAATTTACATTTTGAAGTTTATTACCTGAAAACTTTATGGAGAGTTTAAATGAATGAGCTTTTGAGTTCCCTGGCTTGAACTTTCATAGTGAGCATCCCAAAGACGACCAAAAGGACTTTAAAATACAAAAGGCAATATTTCTTATACAAGCTGATCTAATTTACTACACAGAGAAAATACAAAATGAATAGGTCAAAAAGAACAGGAGAAAAAAATGGGAATTATATCCGATTCTCCTCCAACCCATGGTGTCCCTGGAGGCAAGTCCTTGCTTCCAGGTTTGGTTTTAGCCAAGTCAGTGACTTTCTGAGTTGCAACAACTCCTCTCAGCAAGCTCTTCCCATGCCTCTGAGACTGGCTGGCTGCTCCCAGCTCTTGAATCAGCCCCTCTGCACAAGTTTTCTGCTGTTTCTCTTCTGCCACGTGCTGCTGACTGGAGCCTTTAGTGTTCATACATGTCAAAATGGTGCAATGATGTTTCTTGGGAAAAAAAAAATCAGAAACTTTATATTGAAGGAGGGTTTTGTGCTTCTTGAATGTTCTTTGTTCATTTTTCAGCTTGTTTTTTTAGTCTCTGTTCAGAGGAATGATATAAGGGAAAGGCAGTAACTTCAGAGAAGGAAAGATCCAGACGACAATAGAGAATGAATAGGTTTTTTTTTCCCCTTTCCCCACAGTAGGAAGATGCTCACAGAAATGCAATCCAAGCAGGAAGATGTGTGAACGCTTGTTTTCATTAGAGGTGAAATATTCAAATCAAAGCTATCGTCCACAAGTGTTATGGAAGAGTAGGTAAGGAATTCAGATCAAATCAGAAGAAAAATGAATTGAGTTGTAACTCATGAATTTGAGGGGAATTAAAGTTCTCATCCTTGCTCAGTTCAGTTTATCCACATATTTGATTGTGGAGTCTTACAACCAGCAGCAGTTTGCATTCTTGAAATACAGTTTTCTCCTTTTTAAGCACACATATTTGAACTTATGTCATTTTAGTGCTTTAGAAGTGGAGGGGCCTTCACCTCAGCTTCCTTACTCTCTCAGTCCTCAGAGTTCATTGCCACTACCAGACACCATGGTCACTGTGGGAGCTATGCCTTCAGGGCTGCTCTCATCACAGGCTGAGTCCAGATGACTTTGAGTCAAGGGGCTCTAACCTGTGGAGAAAGAAACTCGAATTAATTACTGAAAATTTTCCAGAATAATTTAATATGCATCGACATAGAGACTACAGGTCAAGAGAAGAAGAGGCATCTTGGGTTGGGCCTTTTCCCCAGAGGGCTTTGGAAGACTAAAGAGGAACTAATGACTTTGTCTCTTCTAAAAGTAAAAGGTTATTGCTGTTGCTTTTACTAATAGCATGATAATTATAAGACCTATGTTCTAGTACACAAGAAGATTTCCATTCAGTGAAGTCTTCTTGAAGATACTGAATGTTAGTGGGGCTGTAGAGGTCTCTTTATATCTTTATGTTTAGTATAAATCTAAAACTGTTGGTTTTGTAGCCAAAGTTGAGCTACCTTGGTTATCTGAAGGTTTTGAAGGGGTAAAGGAGTGCTACTGTCCAAATAACATTCTGGTTTAGTGCCCATCAGCAATCAATAGGAGTTTTCTCTTCCTTCTCTCACCATTTTTGTGGCCCCTTTTAACTCTCTGGCACTAGTTCCTTTATCACTTTTAACTCTCACAAGTAAGTATTTCTGCTGTAAGAAAGAAGAATTTCACTCCCACTGCCTTTGAGCAATAAATACTGCTTGCACTGCCCTTCTCCCTGGTGCTTGCTGGTGTGTTTGTGAGTGGCTTTTTGCTGTAGGTTAAGAGAATTTAGGGTTGGGATTCAGCTTGAGGTTACAACAGGTAAATTTTTTAAATGTCTACATTCATATTCAGTTGGCTAGCCATAAATATCTAGTGTCATGCATGTCCCTAGACTAACCCACCTGCCCTCTAGCTACCCATCTGGAAGGACATGGGTCTCCCTTAGACCTTGCAACAGGATGTAAGCTCCATGGAGGTACCTTAGATATCCTAGGGCATCTGAGATATTAGCTGGTACCTCCTGAGTTCTTGCCTAGCTCTCTCTTGACTGCAATGGAGGTTGAGACACCTTGTGAGGGGCCTACCTTTGAACTTCAACACTGAAGACAAGTACCTTTAAGAGTCTGAATTGAAACCTATCCTACGTTGCTATGTGGTAAGGGAACTGACCTGGATTAAAACTAACCAGGATTTTGCATTGACTGTTTTGTTGGGACACACACACATCCCCTGTAGAAGTGTGGAGTTTTGTCTGATTGTTTGGATGGACTCCCTGATCCTGTGTACTCACTGCACAGCCACACAAGGCAAGGGGTACTATCAGACAGGCGGTTAGATTTGGTATCGTGCCTGACCTGTGCTGTCCTGAAGTGCTCTTGGAACTTCAGCCTAATTGAAAAGTTTCATGATGTAATTTTGGATCCAAAGCCCTCCTATCTGAGGAGAGGATGATTACTTTTCCTAACTTTGCTGTGTTGTCTAGCACTGGAAAAAGTTACAAAACTGGAAGTTCATTCACATGTCTCTATTGTATAGAAAAAAAAAAAAACAATAGCGAAAGGGAGTTTAACCACATTCCCTTCAGTACTTGCTAAAACTTGATCCTGTCTGCAAAGTGAAATGTAAGACTAGATTGAAACAAAATGATAACCTGAAGGTCTATGCTTACCACAATAGATGAATAAAATGCAAAAACTTTGCCAGCAGCAGAAGTGCAGAACTGTATTTTTCAGACTGATTCACTTTTAATAATGTAGCGTTATTTATAATGCTGTGAAGGTTATGCATGAGAGCTACTTTTGCATCGAGCATTTCTTAAACATACCATTTAAGATTATGATACAAAATAAAAAATCAGGCTTGTTGCTTTCTTCCAACACCTCAATGTTTTTAATTAAATAATAATTGTAATAACCCATTAGGAGCTGGCAACAAATCAGTTTGAAAAGACCTCACTCTCTGGGTTGTCTAATGTACTGTCTGATTGCTCCAGTTACAAAGTTATAGACCAGCTTCAGAGAAGGATTCTGATTTTGCCATGCTAACAGTTGGTATCTGGTTCTTTGGGCAGTGTTTAATAGTCCTGACTGAATTTCATATGCAATGAATGGAGGACAAGTGGTATAGAAATCAAGATTTATCTGATCCCAAGTAGGTGGATATGATAGGAAAACCCCAAAAGAAACTTATGTGTGAAGCTCTGCCTCTTTTCAGCATCTATTAGAGAGTGCAGCTGTTGTGTGATCTCTCTGTTGTCCCTCTGAGCACAGTTGAGGGCCTCCTCCACGCCTGCTGTAAAACTCTCCATGCCTTGCAAATATTCTAGTGGTCACAGCACTCCTGCAAGCGTGGGAAGAGACTTGTCTTTCAGGCATCTGAAGAGACTCAGACCCACAGATCAAACATCCCGGGCAAGTTTGCTAACCACCAAGTTGTGGGCAAGGCTGGTGCCTCCCATGCTGAGCATGGGATATGGTAAAAGGGAGTACAAACCCTGTGGGTGTAGTGGGTTTGCTTGGGTGACAGGGCACTCCTGTAGCTCATCACTGGGCATGCACAGTAGCAAAATCTGATGTGAAAACAGGAAAATTCAAAGCACTGAACCATCTTTACAGGGAAATATAGTACATAATTTGAGCAGTATTTACACCCTACAAGCTTTTGTTCTGCTTTTCTTCTTCCTCTACAAATCAAGTGTATAATCTTGAGTGCAGAAGTATTCTACCACCAGGCAGAAGTTGTAAAGAAACAGTAAAGGTGCCTTGATTTTTTTTTTCCATATGAACAAGCTATAAATGAACCAAGAGCAGTCCCTTGACTGATATAAGCTGACTAATTCCATATGTTGTTATCACTGTTCTTACTTCAGAGCCAATTGCCTAACATAAGAAAGATAATCAAATCTGAATGCTAAGTACCTATAGCATTGAGTTCTTGAGGCAAATATTTTCAGCCACATATTGTAGCTTTTATATAGCATCCAAAATTGTGTTAGGTGCTGTACTGATAAAGGATATAGTTCCTACTCGAAAGTATTTATACGGTTTCATTATTCATGACAGATCACGCCAAAAATCAAAATAATGTGAAGAACAAAGGGAAGCAAGCCCAAAATATAATGTGTTAATATGTTTCTTTTTCTTTTCCTTCAGGAGTTTTACTAGTTCAGGCATTGTGCATACCTGTGTGTGTATTTTGTTAAAAAAAAAAAAAAATTGAGATAAAAATAGAAGACAAAAACAATGTTAGGCCAAGAGGGCATGTGTCTGCACATGGTACAGCAATAGGGAAAAGAAAAGGCAAAGCAAAATGAGAAGAAAGAGAGAGCAATGAACAAAACAAGGAAAGATTAAGGAACTTATGGAACTGATGCCAGGATATGAGTCTGACTGTACAAAAATGTGGCAGTAATGGAACGATGGGAAGAGGTCAGTTACAAGAAAGTCTTTTATGCAAAGTACTTCCAATACTAGAGCCCAAAGGGATCCCAGAGGTGACTGTTAGTGGCTAAATTCAGAACAAACTGTACTCTAACAACACAACCGATATAGCATACATGGAAGGTCAAAGTAGCACCACAGAAATGACGTACAGTTACAGCCTAGAAGGGACCAAGTTGTGAAATCCCTTCTCTAGCTGAAGGTGTTTTTCTCCCAAGTTAGTAAATGAAACAGAAGTTGAGAGTTTGCATTGTGAAGCTGAATGGAAGCTGTAGAGTATGGGGTCTTTTCTCAGGCAGAGCAGAAAAGGAGCAGACTGGCATTTCAGAAGGTTATCCTAACACCATCAACCCCATACAGAACTGGAGGCAACAGGTGCCAGTGCTAGGGCATGGCTTCTCAACAGTAGCATAGGTCCTGATGGGCCTTGCAGTTGCTCCCAGTGCCATTGCTCTGCTAGTTCCTCATTATAATACAGAAGAATTTACATTTTCCAACGGTTACTTCTAAATTACTAATGTCCCTTTTTTCAGCTAAATATTTATATGTTTGTTCCTAACAACACCCCTTTCGGCGCAAATATTAAGCATATTCTAGACCTTAGAAATATCCTTTTAGCTTCCCCACACTAATTATTACAATTCTGCATTAAATATTGAGCACAGCTGCCATATGCTACTTTTGATGATACGCTTCCCCATGTGCACGTAAAATGGCCAGCTCTTCATTTTGTTACCGCACTTTTCTTACACAACCAAACCGCTTTTGCAATGGAGTCAGGCACTTGGCATGAAAATACCTGTCCTGTCAGAACAGTTCAGCGCACGAAGTTCAAATAACCAATTAATCACTGCATCTGCTTCAAACTCCCCTTAGAGGTTTGCATTGTCTGAGCCAATTGCCCTTTAAGAGTTTCTCTTTATCCCTAGGCACTTAGGACATCATTTGATCTGAATCTAATTAGGTGCAGAAGAATGTGAAAAGCAAGTCGTTAAGACAATGGAACACAATTCTCAGCACTGAATTTTATAGCAGCACCCATAGCAGAATTATCCCAGGAATTTCAGACAGTAGGCAAAACCCCACATGCTGTGTTACAGAGATCATATTTTCAAAGCTAAGCACACCGTTCTAGCAAATAAGTGGGACTTTCCAATGCCTCACTACCTGGTTGTAGAAAGCTGTTTGCAATTTGAAATCCTGAAAAAAAAATGGACTTCAGACTGCAGTCTGAAACAAAACTAGAACAGGTATATATAGTGGTTTTGGGGCAACTGTCCCAATTCTCGCCTAGTATTTCAAGGAAAGAAATACAGGGCATATAAGCCACCGCCTGGTGTTTGCCATAGGCCACCGGTGTAGCTGCAAAGAGTTTCCATTTGGATCCGCACTGGGTCTGCCCCTGAAAGCATGACAGGTGGCTTACTGAGAAGAGAGTGCAGTATGCCTGACTGCCATGGCTACTGAGACATTTTTTCTTTCTTCTGCTTGTCTCTTTTTTTTAAAAAAAATAATAATATGAATACCAAGACAGAGTTTATGCAATTTTAGATATTCCCCTTACACCAGAAGTACGGAGTGCATCCGCATGGACTGATAGATACCTTGGCTAGACTCACTTCTAACTGCAAGTCTCTTTGTCCTGGACTGATGCCTGCAAACTGAAAAATGCTTCTCTGTAAGCGCTACTTCATAGTTTCAGACTGACTACCAAGATTTTAATCCATTCTGGGTTTTCTAAAAAACCTTTATGCACTACCTTTTCAAACTCATGTGTGGTCTTTTACTTCTAATGACTTCCTATCCATTGCTGAGAGGGTAGAGGTAAAGGTGTCTGATTTGATACGGCCTTAGCAGAACTCATGCAACTAAAATCCCATGCAACCAAAATCCCATGCAACCTTTAAAAATGTCACAGAGTCAGGAGTGACTAAGCACTCCAATCTCTAAACAGTCATGCTGACAATTAATAATTTAATTTTCCAGTTCATTAAATTATGCCTCTCAGCATTTGGGACAAAACACATATTAAAAGTCATTCAAATCCAGAGTGGCACAACATAAAATTCAAAAAACCAATCTTCAGATATTAACATCTTTGTGTAAAATGCTACTTTTCATCATCAGCCTCCTTCATCAGAAGCCAAATGAAGTGGAACGTGTTTCAGCATAGTCTGGAAATTAAGAGCTGCAGGCCACTTTTCAAGAGTTAAGGCAAGCGCTAGTCAAATGCCCTTCCTTGAGACCACCATGTCACCAAGACTCAGAAGTTTCAACTGAAGTAGGGTTCTATTAGGCCTCTCAGATGAACTCAGTACGTTGTGATGGAGACCAAAAAGGCATACGTGCATGAGAAGGTGGGGAGGGGAAGGAGTTCTAGACTTTTGATCCAATTTTATGCAAGACTTTTGTACCATTATTTGAGTTCATATAACAGTCCTCTCAGAGCTAACGTTCTACCACTGATGCCAAAATGAGCTTCATCATTAACCTCAGAGCGAGTACCAACAAATTCGAAAACCACCAAAGACCAAGGGATGTGTCACTCCGAGGGCAACGTCTGACCAGGGGTTACGAATGGCCTGGGAGCCAGGGCACTCTGTGCAATACAGGGCCCTACACGTCTGTGGGGATATGCTAAGGAAAGAGCAGGCAGTTGCCTTCTGTTGAAATCTGTGAACTTGTGAATCGTCTTCAAATGCAGATCATAGCACAATGCAGTCATTGAGGCAGGAAAACACAGACTGGCACATACAGTTTTGTTCCCTTGTGTATTTAAAGCGTAAGAGATGTTCGTTGGCTCCTTTCATGCTGTCTCTGTCTGCTGGGCTAGAGTTTGAGCTGGATGTACCCATTCTGCCTAGAAGGGCAAAACCAGTGTGTGAGGCAGATCTAGTCTGGACATGAGTTTGCTTGCCTGGAAACCCAGTTGTCCCATTCCAGACGTGAGTCAGAGTACGAACTGGTGCGTGGGCTCTATGCTCACGTGAGAGCTCAGGCCATCAGCTAAGATGACAGTAGTTAGCTCTTCCACAGTTGAGTCTTTCACATTCATTTTTGTTCCTGATCCCTGCAGAAATGTCTTTAGCTGTATTCACAACTTTCTTCACCTGGGTGATGTCCATGAGATTTGAATAAAATTGTAGAGGTCTCGAATTCATAAGCCACATTTATAAAAGGTGATTTTAGGCTTGCAGTTATTTCACACTGCTGAAACTGTTTTTACAAGAATGTCTTGAAAACAGAGTCTGCAGAGTACAGCAATATTTCATATATATACAAAACCAGAAAAAAACCCATGTGTGGTCAGCCTTAGGCATGCAAAACCCTTGTAATTATTAGACAGAAAACCTAGAAATTAGTTATATTATCAGAAAACTAATAATATTCCACAACTTTCCAATATATAAAGCCAACCACTCATATGGTGAAATATACAATTTATTTCTAGACACCAGTGTGACCTAGTTCCGCTTTCCTGATTCTCACATCAAAGTCAACTTCTGTTTCAGGAATCTCATCATTCAGTGCAGGAAGATTTTATGCTGAGCACACTGGTGAAAGCCCTAGCCTCGGTTTTCCTTTCACCTACATTCAGTTACACAAACTGAACTTCTTCATTTATGAGGGAGTATGAGGTCAGTTGTGCAGTGCAAACAAGAAACAAACTGATGTTACTGTTTTGGTCCTCATATGAAGTGGGTAAACACTGCACTGTCCAGATTAGAGAGATGAACTCTGTTCACCTAGGTTTACCCTGCTGAGGGAAACACAGCAGCCATGGAGTAGATCAAGCCTAATGATGCTCCAAGGTGCTTGAAAAACCAAAGGTACTGGAGAGCAAAGTTTGTGACACATTGGGTACCTCTTTTGCTCTATGGCAGCATTCAACTTCTCACTGCAAACTTTGGCCCTTGTAAAGAGGTCCACGATGCACCTCCTTATTGGGTTAAGACCTTTGTGACTGTCATTGCTGGCCGAAAAAATGGTGGACATCTGATTTTGGTATCTTTGCTTTTTTTCCCCCCTCCCAATTTGACTTTTGTGTATTTAATTTTTGTTAGTTAGTCTGAGAGTTCATAAGGGACTGTCCTAGAGAGACCAGGTAGTTCAAGGGGATCAGAGAAAACTGTGGGAGGTGGCTCCGGCTCCGGCTCCGGCTGGGCCCATGTAGGTACTCCAGCAGAGCCCTCTCGTGGAGATGCAATGTGGAGCAGCAGCACAGGGTTTTTTTTTCCTAACCATTGAGCTTGCATAGTTTTCCTCAAAGAGCTACACAAAGTGAAAAAAATCCTCACTCTTCATTTGACAGGTCTCCAAGTGGCATTTGGTGGTGTAACCAAATTGCTTAGGGAGGATGCTGTCTTAGCCAACACTTGCTATCCTCGCAAAAGCTTGTATGCATTTGTCTTAAGATCCTGAACTTACACCGATAGAGTTCAGCTGTATTAAATATTGCTGTCATTGGGAGTGTGAACAAATCATATCCTCTGTTTCACATGCTTGTGCCAGCAAAACTGCTTGTGTAGGTGGAAACAGGAGGATGGAGGAGTGCTTTCGTTGGCAAGGTTAACATCACTAAGTATGATGGTGTGTCTGTCTCAACAAGGAAAAAAGTCTTTCTCCAGGCACTGCCTGTGCTTCCCTCAGGGGGATCAGTGAGAAAAAGCTCTGATGTATGGATATCGACTCTGAACAACAAACTGAGACTAAGGGCCTTAATTGCTCAGGCTGTGCCAGCGAAGTCTTAGGGTACGTCTGTACCATCAGCATTACATCATGAAGGTCTTTGCCAGTCAGTTTCTCCACCAGCCTTAGTACTTTGTATGCTCTGGATCGGTAGAGTAAAACTATGTCTCCCATGAAGAAATAGCCATGGTGGTGGAAGGACAGCAATTTAAGTATAACTATTTTTGCAACAGAGTTTCTGTTATACAACAGGCAGTCCTGAAGTGTAGACTTGGTCCTAGACTGTAATATTGTTCTGTATTTTTTTTTTTACTTGCTGCCTCTCAAGGAAGAATAGCACTAATTAAATTATTGACATTTGCATTTATCACTCTCTGATTACATTTTAATACCACTTACTTTGTTCTTCATCTCACTTGGTGTAATTATCAGTTCAAGGATGTGCTGAAAAGTCAATAGCTACTTTCATCAGGACAGCCCTGGATTATTTTCCCCAGTATTCCAGTGGGATTTGCTAGAGCCTGCTCTCTGAACACTGCTGGATACTTTCTACGGGCTCATCTGTGTTATTTTAAACATTTAGTTCTTAGGAGTTTGGAAAAACTCTGAAGAAGCACACATAAATAACCTACAGAGAGATCCCACGTTAGAAGGGAAATGTGCTACAGGACAGTGAACTTCATGTCTTCTGCCCCTCCATTTGCTGCCATCTTTCACTAGGACTTAGTCTTCATGATGAATGACTCCTCTGCTAACCTATAAATCTGCCTGACGTCTTGTACTTTCATTTCCTCTTTCTTAACAGTGGTTCTTGATCTCCCCCTCTACAGCTTGTGGCAGGGTAATTCACTTCCACGACACTCGCGGAAAAGAAGCCTAAGGAGACCATATGGCAGCTAAGCCTCCTCAGTCACCAGAGAAAGTGATCCCATTAAAGCTATATTTGGCTGGCACTAGTCCAGCCTTGTGAGCTGTGACAGCAACATTTCGGTGGCTGTCGAGGCAGCAGAATCAGATGTGGGGCTTGCAGCATGTCCATCGCCTGTACCTCGCAGCATGCTGGGGTTGAGACATCAGAAACCCACCAGAGAAAAGAAAGAAACTGGTAGAAACTGATGCAGCTGACCTACTAACTGGACTGCTACATTCCCTCAAGAGGTTGTAATATGAAAACAAAGAGAAAGCTAGGCAAGGAATAATAGAAAATGCGAGCAACTTCCAAACAGCCTCAGTGAGAGCTAATGTTTGTATCTTGATATGGTCTCATATGAAGGAACTGAAGAGCATCTTTGGACCTTGTGCTTTTCACTGCTACCTGTCATAGAGTTTTCTTGGCTCCTACACAGTCAAAGATTCAGATCATCATTTATTACACAGGATAGGGGATCCTAAGAGAGCTAAGACTTAAAGAGTCTTAAGACTGCAGACAAAAATAGTCATAATCCTGTGTGTGCCTACCTGTGATGTTCAATTTTCTCAGAGGAATGGAAGTCAGGGCCCATAGCACGTATTAGAAGCAGAGAGCAAATTCAGGTTTAATTCTGTTATTCCCCAGAGGTTCTGTCTCATGCTGTGCATGCTAAATTATCCATGCTTGTGTTGTTTACCACTTCTCTAACATTCCTGATCCTGAAAGCACCCAACATGAATGCTGCTGTCTATCACTTTCTTATTCAGCACAGTTCTGTGGGTAAGAGCACAGTGTCTGCCAAAGTGTTTTTGTCAGCCGTCTCTCTCTTACTAATGTTCTGCCTCTTTGACTAAGCTTTCTAGGTTTTTTGAGTCCAGAGGCAAACATAGTACAACGCTGGAGTAAAAAGTGAATTTGGCTCAGAACGAACTGGGGAGTAAACCTGAAGGACACCCCCTCAAGTGACCTGACCCTGTGAGTCTGAAATCTTTTCTGAAGAGCTGCTGAAACTACAAAGAAACAAAAGTGTAGGAGGGAAAAAGGGTGCTAAAAGGGTGATTCCTTTGTGAGACATTCAGGGTTGCCAACTGTATAGGCCTCCTGTCTACCAGAATTCCCCAAGTAAAATATGGGACGTGGGAGCATTTGAGTATGAATGCCCTCATTCAGGTCCTTAGATGATACAGCTTTAGTTAGTCTTTTCCAGAGGTAGGGAAGCTTAGTCACATTTCTGATGACTTCCTAATCCTACAGACACTAACCCTGTCCTGTCCCCACCACACTCTCTGTAGGAAGAATGCATTTTGGAGAAGACTCATTCAGGAGCCACAGAGGGGTATGGTGGCAGGTCCTTTCTCAAAGGAGTCCTGTCTTAAGCTGCTGAGAACCTGTGAAAGATCCATGTCTTTCTGGATCATCGGCTAATGGCAACGTGGGATACCACAGAGCATCTCAAATAGCTTTTGATTTTGATTGGAGTGGGCATTTGAACCAAACCCATGGAGTTTGTTGTCTTTCTGCTCCCAGGGCAGAGAGGATGAGGGAGTCCCTCATGTAAGCTAGTTTCATTTGCTTCTTTTATGTCACATAAGGCCTACTTAGACCATGGATTTAAGAAGGTTGACAATGAGTGCTTTGTGCGCATCGCTTCTTCCTGCAAGCGAGCTTCGTGGCCTGGTGACCCTTATACTGAAGTCTGAAGCCAAGGCAAAGAAGAGTGTGTACCGAATTACTTGCTTAAGTTACAGAGATCATTGAGAGAATTAGGACTTTTAGGTATTACAGCTACAGTCAGGACTGAGACCAAGGATATTTTCAATGTGATTTGTAAGGCAAGGTAACAAACAATAAAAAAAAAAAAAAAAAAATCACCAAAAAAAAAAAAGGAATGAAAGATTCCACAGGCTAAAACACCCATTATTGTAGTACAATCATTTTAGCCACATGGACATCCCAGCATTAGCTCTGCATGTATGGGGAGCTAGAGATGAAGAGAAATAAGGAGCTGGAGGGAGCATATGGGAATGTCACAGGTGGTGAGGACAGAACACTGAGGTGGCACTGTCCCAGCAGTCATGGGCCATCAGAAAGAGGAGGAATGAAAGAAAACATCTCAGTCACCTTTTGATTGGCAGATGGGTGGAATGTTAATCTGACAACTGCTTTGCAAGTCTTCAGGCTGTTTCAGGCTCCTTCAGGCTTTGTAAATACGCGTAGCCTGATCCTGTACATCCTGTACAATGCAGGACTGCTATGTTACTCCCAACTACTAGGTAATATCAGATGTTCCCTGAAAGTTCAGTGTTTTATTCACTTGTTTTTACTGTTAACATAAACCATTAATTACCACAGGCTCACACGCCAGTCAATAATGGTTGATGCTTATAGGAGTGTCCACCAACAAAGTTATCAGTGTTATTATTAAAATGTTTAAATTCTTGAAAATTTGAACAGAAAGATAAGGAGCAATTGTCTTGCTTAATACAAAAAGTCTTAAAATTGATGAATTTTTAGGCCTACAGGTAAAATTTCTTTACAGAAGTCCAAGGAGGTCATGGAGACACATAGGGAAAGTTGCTATTATCCTGTACTCTACCACTGAGGAACACAGTCCAAGGTACCATCTAGTCCTTCGTATTAAGTCTATCTCATTCTTTTTTTCCTAAAGGCCAATTAACATTTTAAAGCTTGAAGTGCACCTATTGCCTTAACCATGACATTAAGCTCATGTGTAATCATAGATGACTCATTTAATTATCATGGTGATTGCTATAATTTTTATAATACAGCATGTTTAAAGCTCTAATTGGCTAACAAGTATAGTTTAATGACCGGTCCAGTTTCACTATAGGCAGCACTCTTAATGATGCCTGTAATTCACACTGCTGCTTTTGATTATATGATCCTTTCTTCACTTGCCAAGTCTGAAGTCTTTAAGCATATGTCCAGGCCTGACAGCTACCTAAAGTGATTATTTTTAATTTCAGTTTGAGAGGTCCAGTCATTTCCAAAAGTGAGTTCAGAAAATTGTAATGTGTCATTCTTACTTGAAAATCTCCTGCATCCCAATGGTGTGGGACAAGTCATTAAAATTGGAGGTTCACTCATTCTTGGGAATGTGCCCATGAAGTCCCAGTGAAAATCTGCCTACAGGTACATAAAACCTTGAGAGTTGAGAGCAGGCAAGCAGTGTTGAGTTTGCCGACATATACATAATCAATGATGTGGGCTAATTTTTCATACTAACAAAAGTTCACAGCCAGGTTTATTGTCTACACAATGTGATAACAGTATAGGTAGGGATAGTGTTAACTGAGAGGAGGAGGCAGGTAAGCAATCCCCAAAAGCCATCTTCTCATCCTGTAACACTGAGCAGTGCGAAGGCACTGTAGCACCCTTTCTTTTTCAGCTATATCCACTCCTGCCAGGAATATCTGAGGGAATAAGGGTCTCTGCTAACAGGTTTAGGTAGCACAACCTAACTGTAACTAATTAAGGGGGTCCTTCAGCAGTGGGCCTAATTCTATTCCTCTCCAATCTCATGACTGAAGTGACATGATTTATTTAATTTGTATTGATCTGGGATTGTAACGGTAAGAAGACTCTGGCCCTTACTAAGTAGAATAATAATATTATTCCGTACCTCCTTCTGTCTATGAAGCCTGAACTGCTCTGCACTACTTAGAACAATACTAACAAGACAGTTGATTAAGTGCAAGTGATTATCTCCTGTGTGGGTGCACTTCTACCGCAAGACAGTGTAGGTGGGAGCCAAGGGAAGGCAAAGCTGAACAGTGTGTTCAGCACTTCCCTTCCCCTGACCCCCAGACGCCAGCAGCATACAAGTGAGCAGGATGCTGCACAGTCACTGCTGAAATTATCCCTTATGCACACTGGTAACGTGCTCTTCAAAAACCTTTCTCTTTTCCCAAACCAACCCTCTTCCCTGATTTTCTCTGTTTGCAGTGCAGAAAGAAAATAAGTAGAGACAGTTATTTGGAAGACTATGAATGTTAGCAGCATACTATGCAACCTCCTAATTAGTTTCATTTCCCCAGTGTGCACTCAATAGTCTATTTAACATGCATGTTATTAGAAACCTTTTCTATCCATCCCGCTTCTGCTGTAGTCTCTTTCAGACAAACAACTTCACAGCCACACAAGCCTTCTGACACTGCCCTGTTCCTACTTCCAGTATTTCAACTCTTCAAACAAGCGGGACATTTTTTTCCCTCTGAGTGTATGCAGTGTTAGGCTATAGGTTGCTTGGACACTCTGTAATAAAACATTTCAAGGGCGTCAGAGGAACATGCATGTGCAGTAAAAAGAGACTCTTTCATACAAAATGAGTCTGATTCAGCAGTGCTAAGAGATTATTTTTTTTCCTTAGTAGTTGAGCAATACAATGTTTGAAACCAGGAACTAGGAGAAAATTTCATATTCTGGTGAAATTCCTTCAACTCATGAAAACTTGGGCTGAAAAAACTGAACTCATTTCAATTGCTAAGGGAAATAGATCTGCTATGTATGGGCAAAACTAAGAGTTGCATTGTTCCCTTTTAGATTATATTTCCTGTAACAGATTTTAATTACATTAACACCAGTGCTTTCATGGATGGATGAACCCGCAGGTCTGAGGGCTAAGGTTTGTTTCCTCACCTTAGAAACTGCACGTACAACAGAAGCAATTGCTTACTGGTACTTCATATCAAAAGCAGATTGTGAGTGAAAGTCTAACCTTTGTCTCTCTGAACTCTAACTCCAGCTCTAAACCTAGCACGAGCCCCAGTCTTGGTCTGAGCCTTAGCCCCAGAGGTATCTGTGGCCTAGACCTTACTTTGATCACTATAGTTTGTCAGCTTTCTAAAACTTGTCTCTCTCCTAAGTCTGACCAGGGGAGTGGGCTGAGTCTTAGCCCGAGATCCACAGCCAGAGTCCAGCTTAAAAAGTGTGAATTCGGGGGATGGAGGGGTATGTGAGTTTAATTCTGTGCATTTTATATTATTAAATCTGATGGTTTTATTTTTTTGTCCAGTTGTTAAGGTCATCTATTTATGTGTATACACAGTTCTGATTTCTCTCTGCACTGTTCTTATCTTCCAGGTTTATGTTGTCAGCAAATTGCATTAACAAAGTGTTATTTTTTGTACCCAGATTATTAATGAAAATATTGAAAACTCACTGCCAATGACGACCTTTAAAAGCCTCTGTTACTAACCTCTACAACTCAACAATTCCTTCTTCAGCACAACTCACAGTGTTCCACCCATTAGATCAATTCCTACCCACCTTAATTAAATAATCATCTTAAGGTCATTAGCCCCTTTGAGTTTTGTTTCTGTCTTGATTATGATTGTTTCCATGTTCATATCCTCATCTCCAGTGACGAGATTTTCTTTGCCCCTAGGAAGAGAGGAAAACAAGTTGGAACATGGTAAATTGTGATTAATTACAACAATTTTATTACTTTTTAAATATGAGGTTGGTCCAAAGCTGGTTGCCCAGAGATGCTGTGGAATCTCCATCCTCGTCGATGCTCCAGAATCAATGGAACATGGCCCTGAGCAATCTGCTCTGATTAGATCTGCTTTGAGTTGGTGGGGCAGGGGGTGGACAGTGGGTGGTGGACTAGATGACCTCTGGAAGTCCATTTCAAATGTAATTACTCCATGATTCTAATAATTACTCCATGATCCTTACTGAAATAATCTCCAGATGATCTTTTACTTCTATCCTGTTCTCCCATCACAGTTGTTGTACTTCTTTTTTTGTTCTCCTTTATTTATATAACTGAGGTAATTTTACATTGTTAAATCTTTTGCTGCAATTCTGCTTGTTTAGAAGTGATGTGCATGAAGGTGTTTTATTGCATATAAAACCCAGGAAACATCTTTGGTTTCAAGTGCTATATCTGAACCCAAGGGATGTGCATGCAGGTGTTTTATTGCACATAAAAACCAGGAAATATCTTTGGTTTCAAGTGCTATATCTGAACCTTCTGTCGGTTCTGGGCCAGAGAAGCTTTAATCTTGAAACCTTTTTATTTTTTGATGGCTTGTACCATTGCCTTCTGCCTCAAATGCATATGGATGCCCAGCAATGTTGTGTCCTAGCTTCTGATCAGGTCTTTTCATGATTCTGTTGCCTTGAGCAGTGTTTTGACTTACTCTCTGTGGACAGACTTGATTGCTCGTTCCGTTGACCTAATGCGTCCACCATCTGTAAATTAGCCTGCTGTTCTGTATTAAGCAAAAGACCCACTTCATGGAAGCTGTTAGTACCTTTCAATGATATTTCAGGCAACATATTACTCAAACACTGCTGTTACAATTAACTTACTCAAAATGTCTCTTTACCTGACCTCAGTCACAGGGCAATTTTTCCACCCTCACTAGATTATGAAACCTCTGTAAACAGCAGGATAGATCGAATGAGTCACTCCAGTTTAATCCCTCCCGTGAAATTTGCACTCCTATGCTAATTGTTATGAATAATTTATTTCAGCTTTCTTTGTGCCAACATCCAGTGACTGATATTTCAACAGATACTGAATTTCACTGCAAACTAAAATGAATCTGCATTGTAAAAAATCTTTCTGTATCTCTGGTAAATTAATCCAGATTCTGGTTCAGAAAAAGCTAAAAAAGAGTAAATTATTGCCTGTGATGTCCAAATCTCTTATGCTTGTAGACTGACCAAAATTCAGCAGTTAACCCAAATATATTTTACCAGCTACTCACTTCCTTCCTTCATTTGCACTAGGGTATGTTTTCTTAAATGTTCCAGGCAGTGTAATACTTTTATTTGCCAGTCTTTATTTAAACAGCACGCTAAGGAAGGTTCATCTAACTTGACATCACTACTGAGGGTTTTATCCTGACCAAATCCTGATGTGTGATGGCCAGCTATTACTCAACACCTCCCAGGATTTATTCATAACATAATAAACCTGACATTTTTATTTCAAATATGCTTTTCAGAATAATGGATAATTTTCTTATGCTTCATCTAATTGTCCTGCAAAGACCATTACACTTGTTCATTTGTTTTGTATAGATTGGAGACCTTTTCTTTCCCCTCCTTCAGCCATTTTATTTAATCCTATTACAGAAGTCCTAGAGTCCATGAGAATTTTTAGAAATAAGTGTACATAGTTATGTGTAAACAGTGGCTGCCTTACAGTAAATGGTTCAGAAAAGCTTCTTGTTTCATGGTATAGTTTAATAGAAAAGGTTGAAACTGATTTTTGGCTCCCTCCCATCCATCACCTGCTAATAAGAAACAATTATTTATTTTTTTTTTTCTGGAAATACAATGTTTTTCCTTTCAAAATAAAATGCATTTTTTTCCTCATAGTGTCCTCAGTATCCAAAGTCAGAGTGTGTCACAATGGCACAGAGAGACTGTGGTAGACACTAAGCTGGGTACAACCTCTTAAGTGTACCTGCACAGTAAAGTAATGGGGTGTAGAAGCTGCAGACAAGTCAGAAGGGGTGCAAATGCCAGAAAGGTCTCCCCAGGGGCAGCAGAATCTCCTGGGGGACAGGCTGAGGTCACCTGTCCCCGCATGCAGCATGGGCATCACTAATCCCACTCCACATTTGTTGCCTGTGGTCATTTGAGTGGTCCTGGGATGTGCTGGATAGTCCCTCTTAGGGTTACAATGAGAACATCACTCTGAGGAGCACTGAGTGGCAACGTACACCTTAGGCATTTACGGGCACAGGAAGGCCCCTAGTTACCATGGCAATCAGCAAACTATCATCAGCATAGATTTGCCAGCACTGAACTACCATACTTCAGGTCTGTAGGAGTTTGATGTGACCAGAAGGACATGCCCACCCACTCCTAGACCCCAGAGTAGTTTTGGTCTGTAGTAGGTGTCAGCTGTGGGATGGGATGGAACGGTGGGTGGACTAAAAGAGGGGCTGACTGCATGCTCGTGTGCAGTCCTTCGCTGATGGGTACAGACTGTCTCTGGCAGCTGCCACTTGTTGGCTCCTCTGGGATGGACTGCCTCTGGATGCAGGCATGTTGCTGCTTTGGATAACGACATTGTTAATAGCCTTAACACAGCCGACAGTATGAAATGGTGTGGTTTAGATCCTTTCGGAAAAGGAGGCTCAGAGCAATGCAAATATGGCAAATCCTGTGTGTTTGGATGCATCCCTGGAGATCAGAAGCTGGAGGGCAACCGAATGCTCCCTCTCCAGCTACGTCAATCTTTCTCAGAGCTGTGGTTGCTCACACCAAGGCTCCTCAGCCATGGGCCTTTCCCTGATGTGGTCATGCATCCGCCTACTTTCAGCAACTCCTGTTCTCACCATGGGCACCCAACGCAGGTGGTCACGTAGATCCCCAGAAGTGACAGGCAGCAATGGAGCACCATTCTGAGCAAGAAAAGGCCACCAACCTCTTTGGGACTTACTTCTCTAAACCGAGAGAAGAATGACTTAAAAACCTCTGCAGCACCATGTGTGTGAGGACAGGAATATGTTGTCACTGTGAACTACAACTTTTACATGAACTGCTCCTTAAGGTCCTCATAAACATTGTACTGTTGGTACCTGGAGCAAAGGTATTAGAGGTCAGGTGCTGTGTGGAAAGTGAAATTATTAATCTCTGAACTGCTTTAGCACAATACTGTTTCTGACATTCAAATATTAGCAGGAACTGAGATGCATTTGCTGTATCGAAATTGTGCAATGAAGAAACTCTAACCTTTGCCCTCAATTAATGTAACACTCTTGTCTGGCCCAGTTTCCTGAGAAGCAAGATTACTTTGCTGCTTTTACTCAAGAATGACATTTTTATTGATATTTTAGTGATACAAAATCATAGCCCTGGAGCCTTAAAGTCCCACTTAGCTCCTATATACTTTTCTGCCCTGAAGGCTGAGTGAACTCTGAGTACAGATAAGTTATTCAAAAAAAGAGGTATATAATCACTTTCAGACGATGAAATTTTAAGGATTCTGTGGTGAGCTTCAGTGCAGCTGGTGTGAATGGAAACCTTTCTGCTGACGATGGTGTGATCCAGGCAGAACACCAACCCCAGTCTTTCTCCCAGAGACGGTTTTACCAACATGGTATCAAAACTGATCTGTACATAAGCCAAAGCATCAGCAACAATTCCACCTGTGAGTTGAAATGTGACTATTAATTTTGCCTGCAAAGCTCAGCTGCAAAGGGATATGGAATTTTAAAAAAAGACTAAAAATCTCTTTTTCCTATTGATCGCTCCCACACCAGAGATTAAAAGGCAGCCGGGCAGACAGCTGATTTGACATTCAGCTGCACATCTCGGGGACCTGACAGTAACTGGTAGGATTTCCCCTCCCCTGTTCTCCACTGCTTCATTTCCAGAAATCTCTACTCTCTCAGCTGTGCTGAATCAAATGGTCCTGTTCTAGCCGATGGGACAGGAACAAACTTTAGAGGAAAAAAGAGGAAGGAAACCACTTAAAATAGCAGTAAAAAAGGTTTACTGATTATCACCATAAAAACACCAGTTAGAAACCGGTTAGCACTCAACAGCCCTAAACAACACACAAATAACTATTCATGAAAAAGAGAAAAAAAAATACTATCTGGTGTCTCACTGAATTGACACTTACCCTCAGTATAAAATATTAGCAGGTATTATTAATATTTATATTAATGTTAATACTTTTAATATTAGTATTCAAGATACAATCAAGACTCAGATCCAGTTGGCTCAAGAAATGGATTTCTGAATAGCCCACGGAGGAGTCCATACATACTAAACCAAACAGGTCTATTCAGGGCTGTCCACGTGGCTTAATTACTCAATGTTCCTGGGAACAGCTGCGGTCCATCTCAGGTGCTGTGCATCGTGCTAACACAAGCCAGGGACTGTTCCGAAGGGGAAGTGTGGATAAGACCACCTTGGTTATGGAAGGGAAGGGGAGAGCCGTTTAGTTGTGTGAATTCAAGCAGCACAACGACACTTGCTCTTGGAGTCAAAGAATGGCTCCTAGTTCCCCAGGATTCCAATTTGGAAATCACGGACTTAGTGCATTTCCATCTTCTATTTTCTATAACAAACAACTCTCACTTTAACAACATTTTAAATAGATTTATTTGCTGAATAAAAAGTATATTGTTTTCAGTGCTCTTTAGTGCTATGTGGGTGGTGATCAAAATGCATTTCAGACAAGCAGACTGTGTTGATATAAATTCACCAAATCAGTTATCACGGAGGATTCTTATAATGTTGCTAAAAACTTCTCTCAAATTCAAGCCTACCATTTTTTCTAAAGTCCCAACAACATTATGAGTGTTGCACCTTATTTGTAGTGCTTTCAAGACACAAAGTTTTGCTTATTGTCCCTCAGCTAGGAACTTTTTATCCAACATTGACCATTCTAAACACGCAAAACAAACGAAGTCTCACATCATCCAATTTATAATATTTATGTTCAGCTACAGTAATTTTGAGCATAAAATCCCCAAATGGTCTGCATCCTCCCTGAGGGCTTTCTCACTTGCCATGAGCTATTCCAGTCATTAAGACTAGGACTGCATCTACACAAGAGACTTTTAACAGGAGGACTCTGATTCAACCCAGCTAAGTTTAGACATTTTCCTGAGATGGCTAGGTCAGGAACATCCTCATTATATACTCCCTCAACAGCCAATGGAGAAAAACAGGCACCTCCAAAGGGTGGTCCAGAAGATTTCTGGGATGAACCACTGTCTGGACATTTCTCTCCATCGGCTATTGCACCCCGACACCCTGAATTACAATTAAAGCCCTAAAAGTATCTGACATGGAACCCACAATGGAGGTGTACCTAAAGGAGCTGCCTTACACATGGACAAGGAGAGTGAGATAAAATCTTACTCCACAGAACCTGCCATGCTGGACTGATGGACTCTAAGCAAGCAGCTAAGCACATCAATAGCAGTGAAGGGAGGAGCACGCTAAAGCCACCAGGATTAAACACATGAACCTTGATTACAAAAATATGCCTATCTTGAATTACAATGTATAGTCTTCAGACTTCTTCTGGAGATAAGTGAGTGAATCAGCCCTTTCTTACAAAATAAGATGAATAATTCTATTTTTATCATGTGGCTCAGTGGTTGTAGACTTTGTCCAGGTAATAGTAGAATTAGGTTTGATTTCTTCCTTTTCCTGAACAGCTTTGAATCAGGTTATTGTGTAATACAGCTCCCATCTTTAAGTTAGAAAGTCCCTTAGAATGAAACTCTCTTTCCTGCCCCACCCCATGTTTCACTGGGCCAGACAGATAATAGAGTTCTATAGTCTGGCAGCTACAGTATTCACCTAACAGAGAGAAGAGACGATTTTCAGTCCAGTTCTTAAGTATTTTTTATACCTAAGCCTTCCCTGAACTTCAGACTGGAAGCAAGACTCCTTTCTTCTAAGTGAGCAATCAAACGACTAGATTTGAGAATCATGTTTGTTATTCTCTCTGTCTCGTGGAAAGTGATTGAGCAGGACTTCCAGTTTCAGCAAAGACATGTGAAGAGTCCCGTGTCTAGGAGTTACCTCATGCAACAGTACAGGCTGGGCACCAGCCGGGTAGAAAATAGCTTTGCAGAAAAGAAAATGCAAATCTTGGTGGACAACAAGCTGAACATGAGTCAGCAGTGTTGTCCATTTCCGTGAAGAAGGTCCAACTGAATGCTGAATTGTATTTAGGAAGAAGAGAGTGAACCGATCAAGGAAAATAGTTATTCCCCTCTACTGGTACTTGCAAGATCACATCTAGAGAACTGTGTCCAGCTTCAGGGTCCTCAGTGCAAGAAAGGTGGTGACATAACGGAGCAAGTCCAGCAAAGGGCCACCAAGGTCACTGGGAGGTGGACAACAGGACATAAGGAGAAGAAAATGAAAGAACTGGGTTTGTTCAGACTTCAGCAGAGAAGGCTGAAAGGACATCTCAATGCTACCTATAAATATCTGATTGGAAGGTATAGACAAGATGGACCCTTTTCAGAGGTATAGTAACAATACAGGAAGCAAAGGACACAAGTTGAAAGAGGTGAAATACCAGTTAGATTTAAAGGTACATTTTTTCCCTGGGAGTATGGCCAGACGCTGAAACAGGTTGCCCAGGGAGGTTCTGGATTGTCCATCCTTTGTGATATTCAAAACTCGAGATATATTCACAACTCAAAACAAGAGCCTGAGCAATATGACCTAACTGAACCCGCTTTGAGCAGGCGGTTAGGTGAGATGACCTTGAGAGATCCCTTCCAAATAAAATGTTTTATGATCCTGTGATTTTATGAACTGTGGCAATCCATTTGAAGTACACAATAGTAACTTTTCACTCAACTCTGTGTCACCGCACATGGGTGGTGTAAACTCTGAAATGTGTAGGCTAGCAATCTAACTATACTAACTAAATGAGTTACGTTAGAAAGCAAACAAAGTATCTATGTAGGTTTTCTCTGAATTACATGGGCCAAATTCAGCCGGGGTAAGCAGATTTAAACCCACTGAGGCCACCAAAATTGTATTTCATAAAATTTGTGGGAGTAATGGAAACCTATGCAGGCTTTTTCTAGTCTCTCAGTGTTGTGCGGAGTTGACTTCTGACTTTTTAAAATTAAACCCCCTCCACTCGTTCTGATTTTCCACTGTATTATTGTCAGAGGGTCTTTCTCACTCATTTTCATGCTCTGTTCTCCATCACCTCTTTACAGCTCCATGAATTTCAGCTGGTTCTCCCACTTTTAACATTTAATATATTTTCTCATAATAATCTGTCTCTGAAATAGACTCCTTGCTAGAGGCTATCTTGACACCTTAACCTTTTGCAAGTTAGTATAATTATCTACTCTTCCATAGCTACCTCTTTTGTATTTCTTGAAAAAATACCACTAATGAAAAGAGATTTATGATACAGCAGTCTCAAAACCATATCATCTTTTATTCTGAGATTCTGCACTACTCTGGCAGTAGATTTTCCAAAACGTAAATGAGGTCCTGGAGGCAGATTCAGTATGAAAAAGAGGAGAGTCATTTTCTCACTTACCAAGAAAGCGGCAGCCAGTTGGTAGACTAAAAAGGTCACTGTGTCTCTGGCTCTTTTTGGTCTTTGGAGCTACATCTGTACGAGTAAAGCAAAGAGGGTAAGGGCAGGGCCATCAGCAGTGACGTACGAGTGCCCACGCCATGCAGTCACTAGCGTGCTCCCAGGAACGGTTTTGGGCTGTGTTAGCTGCTTTTCCCAGAGGACGGCACAGGCCATCAGGGTGCTGCTGGTCAGCAGGAGAGGTAAGGCCACCTTGTTTTCAAGTTAAAAATCTAGTCCGTGGAAGTGCTCTGTGCCTTCAGTGGGGAGAGGTAGCAGCCCCTGCCCCTTTTATTTACTGGTTTAGACATACGTGGAAGAAACGCCATAGCTTCTACTCTTACACTGTGGGCACCATCTGCTTACTGCTATGTTGACCAGACATTGACACCTGCGTTTCCTCCTTCCTTTAGAAAGTTTCTCTACCTTGTCTGACTTCTCCAGCAAAACACTAGATTAAAAAAATGAACATTTAGCAAAGTCACTGTGTTGCCAAGCTATGCTCTTACATTTATTTCATTACAAGCTTAGTTAAGAAGGATTTTCTTCTGAACTCCCAGGAAAGAAGAGAAAACAGGATGGACATACATGCTGCTGGGAAACTGGTACCTCGCCAGGTGTCTGAGGTGTCATGCCTCTGTCTAAATTTGCCATGTCTGAAATGAACACATACTCCTTTAGGAAATGGCTATTATTAGCACTTGCTCCTTCAAACACACCTGCTTGTTTCCATACACCTTTTCCCTGTGGAGGTTGCTTTTCTCACCACAAGTTCCCCAGAAAAGGCAGACAAATGTTGGTGCTTCATCTACACCAGCATAAAAACAGCGACCTCAGCTTAAACCTTCCGTGAGCCTACAGACCTTCCCCGAGTATGTGCAAGGTACTTTGAGAGTCATGGATTTTACTCACAATAAAAATGGCATGTTCATAAATAGAAATCCAGGTCAATTTGGAGGTAGGAAACTATGATGCCAAGTTAAAAATGCCGTTTCTTTGCATTTACTCTACTACCCCAAAGAGCACTATATTTCTGTTAATAGATCATAGCGAGTAGCTGCTGGAGAGATGTCCTGAAGGATTTCCATCAGCAAAACCTTTCCAATCATGCCTGATCATGGGCTTTGAAGATCTGATGTTGTAGATCTCTAGGAAACCCCTCCCAGGGTAGGTTCAGCTGATATTGCCAATGACTTGCAGTATTTCAGGCAACATGTATGACTAAAAAGAATAACTAGAGATACTCAAGAATAAATTAATAAGGTGCCTCCCCATTTCCATTACTTTTACTCACAGCTACAGAAGCTGGTGGCTAATTTTCTTCCAAAAAAGAATTGCTCCAAAGTTTTCTTTAACATTTTTCCAAAAAATAGTATTGAAAATGTCTTCTTTTCAGCAGCTTATAATCTCTATGAGAGCACTGGGTGGACAATGACAAATACCAGTGTATGCCTAACATACCGATTCATCTGGTCATTGATGTTCTCTCCTCCACCTTTCTCTCTCTGTTTCTAATCCTGATGGATCTCAACTCAGTATAAAATACTGCATTCTGGTTATTTCTCTTTGCCATTAATAGTAAGATTTCAATTAAAGATAGAGAGAATCATTAGGAAAGAAGCAGAACCTATTCTGGTACTGCATGCACTGAAGTTAGTAACACTAAACTGATGAAAAAAGCAAGGCTGCCACAGATTTCAACCTATCCAATGATTTGGTTTTCAGTTACACTTTAACTCCTATAAATTTTTTTCTGGGAAGGTTTTCTCTTTAATTCCTGATCTGGAAATATTAGCTCCAAATGGAAAGATTGTGCCCTGGGAAGGCTTTTGTGATGGCCATCATTCACCTAGCATTAAGCAACCACTTACACTGCTCACATGCAGTAAAAACCTCCTATTTTGTCTCTGCAAGGGAGCTAAATGAGAGCTTTAATCCTCTTCTGCTTTAGTGCAATGGTGGTAGTTATTTATAGAACTGCTCTGGCGATGGGTGGGCATTGCAGATGGCTCTGTCTCACCACAGAGCTAAATTAAGTAATTTGTTTCTGAAGGGGGGGTTTATTTATTGACCTCAATAAAGTTAATCTTGCTTTCGCCTAGAGCTCATCACACGAGTATAATCCAGTGGGTTCATTTCACTTACTCTATGATTTTTCTGTCTCTAAATGGCTGGGTTTCTTTCTCTTTACAACCTTTATGTTTTAACATACCTCTCATTTCAGACCCCACTGCTTTAGGCATATCTTCTGGTGTCATTTTC
>NW_009609991.1:0-2550 GCF_000690535.1 Cariama cristata
TCAACACTCCCACCCAGCTTGGTGTTTTCCATTTTTGGGTTGTTTGAATCATAACTGGGATTTCTTTGTTGCAGTTCCAGTGCAGAATCTGATTGTCTAAGCTATTTTCCAGTTCAAGTACAGTTGACTGTCTCTTGCAGACATGCAGGCAATTTCATGGCTCAGTTTTAGTACCACATGAAGCCAGTCAGAAATCACAGAAAGAGAAGAAAAACAGTTCCAAGTTCCAGTGGCAACTCACTCTAAAGTCATACTTTAGAGTATTACAAGTCATTTCTTGAACAGTTTCGTTCAACCAGCAGTCCAGTTTGCTTAGCTATTGTTTCCTTGATTCATTCCTTAACAGTTGAACAGACTTCCTACCATATTAGCTTTTCTTTTCTTGTTTTAATGGTAGGAAACTCCAGTGAGTCCATGCTGGGCTCAGTGAGCCTGTAACCCCTAGAGATCAGTCAATTAGCTGCAAACTCAGAATGATGCTGTCTGTTTGGCTGATTTCAAACATTTGGCCTTTGCATTAAGTCCTAAAGGACTTCAAACCAAAAATGCTTTTATCAGGAAGTCAGCAACACAGTTGACGGAGGTTCTGAATTGTGTAAAATTTAGTACTTCTGTTTTTTCCATGACCATGCATGTGTCAGTATGTCCAGACTAAAATGAGGTTATTGATTTAGTGAACAGGGAGTCTCTGCCACCAGAAGAATCTCTGGTACCTTTTAGAGAGCAGTAAGATGAGAAGATAGAATTCTTTATTAATAGCCAATTACCTTCTGAAGCAGGGAGTAGGTTATTGGCTTCCACCTCCACTTACGTAGCTCAGTGAAAGGATAACATACCATTGTAGATAGCATTTTTAAACGATGTCTCAGAACAAAAAAGAAACAGGTGGATCTGAGAGTTGTTTCCATAGTCTTGTGAGATTCAGAAATAGAATAGAATAGAGTAGAATAGACTATTTCAGTAGGAAGGGACCTACAACAATCATCTAGTCCAACTGCTTGACCAATTAAGGACTGTCCAAGTTAAAGCATTCATGGCAATTACACTAAGTGGTGGATAGCCCCATCTCTGTCACACTGTCACCTTCACAGCAGCAATACCGAATTCCCTTGAGGATTGAGAGCAAGTGTAGATAATGATTAGCGCTGTGATGATTTTTTAATCAGTTTGTGATTTAAGTGAACAGACAGCTGCTTTTTGTTCTAAGTGAGATTATTTATTTTTCTTTGTTGGGTGCTTTTAGTGTTCAGAAGCTGCTGAGGTTTTTACCATAGAATTGCTTTTATGAACTTAAAGGATTATCATTGAATTGGCTAGAAATCCAATCAACTTAACAAAGCTCTAAGTGGTAATGTTAGCTTTTCTTTGATTAAAGAGAGTGATGAAATTTGAAGAGCTTTAAGTTTGGTGTGATATCACATTCAGTGTAGGAACTGTAAATGATTTTGAAAAAGAGGAGCAGTCTTTTCGTACAGAGGCTATATTTATTCTTAAGATTTCCATTTGTGCACAACTGGGCATTAATCATCAAGACATGCATAATGCATGTACACAGTTACTTTAAACAATGCGTGGAGCACTTTGGTTTCCTTTAGTCTTTTTCTCAGCAGTAAATCTTTTCTTCCAAATACACACTGACTGCTCTCGGACAGCTTGTTTTGTGTAACATTACAGCAAAATGAAGTGGACTTGAATATGAGTGTCTAAACAGCCTTGATTTTGGTGCCCCACAGGTCAGGTGTCCTCTGTTCTCATGCTGTTAGTGTGAGTAGAAAACTAACTGTATCTACTCAGTGGTGAATGAGGATCCATGCTGTGATAGATGTATATGAAGATCTTGTTAAAGGGAGTGCTGAAAGTCTGCAAAATGCGTGTGAAGTTGTATTTGGGCTCATAATTTGTAAGTTATGTGAAGAAAGAGCATGGTGACCTGTATTGCTTTTCCAACAAAAATTTCAGTGCACAGGGCAGAAGTCTGTTGATCAAGACAGTGTTCTTTAAAAAAGTCTGTAGCCATGTTGTTTCTTCTGCAGAATATGCTGCATCTGAGCTGCAAGACTTAGCAAGTATAGTTGTATTAGCACGGGCTGCATAGTGTAGACAGGCTCCAAAAGTATAAAAAAAAAAAAAGAGAAACAAAACAAGCACGTACACCGGTGAAGAAAAAGGGAAACAGGATGAAAGAGGTAGTAGAATAACAGAGTGGTCAAACATGATACAAAAAGGAAAACAAAAATGAATTTTTTTTTAATAATTAATTACTTTAATAAATAATTTACACCCACGCACCCCACCCCCAAGAAAATTAGAAGACATAGGGAAAATTTTGGTTGCCTATGAAATACAGAGTTTTTTTTCCATTAAAAAGAACTTTGTGGCATGTTTCAATACCCCATCCCATTTTTCAATGAAGCATAATTCTTATCAAAAAGTTTAGGGAGAGAATTGTTAATTTGGCTTATAATTACAATTGACAATAAAATAAATGTGACTTATAGTACTCATGATTAAATTGTCAAATGAGAGTGGCTTTTTTTTGCCAATTTAATA
>NW_009609991.1:2581-21929 GCF_000690535.1 Cariama cristata
AGGAGAATTAGTATCTTTTCAACCATTAAAATTAACTGGAGACTAAATTAGATATTATGATTACAAAATACAGACAAAAGATAAAAATAGCACAGGAATTTAACTGGATAAATAATCAAATAACAAGTAACTAACTGAGGAGGGAGATAAGGCAATTTAATAAGTAAAATGTCCTAAATAACTCACTTTTTCTGAAGTATTTCTGTAGTCCCTGAAACTATGTCAAAGGATACACAGCAGTTGCAGCTAGCAGTAATGTTGTTACTATAATCATAATGATTTTGAAGCTTATGTGAGAGAAGGTTTTAAATGAGAAGTGATATCTTTTGTAAAACAAACTGAACTGCGGAGAAGCTTCTAGACACAGAAAGTCATCTTTATATCAGTTTTAAAATACCCATTTGCTATTTTAGGGTTTTTTAAGAGTTGACGTATTTGCTCTCTTAAAAAAGCAACTATGAAGAGGAAGACACAAAATAATAATTTGGAGTCTATCCAAAGCTTTTATCATTTCCATACATGTAGCCTTTAGCTTTCTGTAATAGTTTAGCTTGAACTTTCACTTGAATCTGAAACTGAGCAGGCAGAATCTATGGAAACTCCACAATATAACCTGATTTCATTGGCTACTTGATGCTTGCATTTAATTAGTATAAGGAATATGCTGTATTTATGGTGTTGTGTTTGGGTTTGTTTTGTTTTGTTTTCATTATTACTGTCTTGAACTAAAGTGATCCTGCATTATACTATTTCTCTGATTATTAGACATCTGACACTTTGAATAAGGACAACACTCATTTGGAAGAATATAAGATATTAATGTATGTGATGGCTCTTTATTCCAGCTTGCTCAAAATGTTCCTAAATTGGTTAACACTGTAACTAAAGTAGCTGGAAACTATAAAGGAATGTTATCTATGATAGTTAGTGCAGAACTGAAATCCCTGTGAGCTGTTTGGGTTTTGTTTGAGGGTGGGAAAAATGGGGATGTGTCTGCTACATGTCCTTCCTAGCAGCACATGTTAGCTTTCAAATAACAAATTTTTAAAAAGACATAACACACACACGCTGTCTTCTCTGTTGCCCACTGATTTTCTGTTACTCTTCCCGGGATTGCATAACGGTTAAAATACTATTAACTAGAAATTAGAAGTAATTGGGACCTAGGTGGCACCCAAGGAAGGATGAAGAGATGCGAAAGAGGTATAGTACACTGTGATGTTTGTGAAAGCATTTGAAACTGAAAATGCCACTGTTTGTTTATTTGAGGCCTTCTCAGCCAGGTGGGAGCTCCTGTGACATAATTTTGAAGCTTAACTTTCATGAAAGCTACCTTGTAAATTTTAGAATACTAACTTCATGTGGTCCTATTTACAATGTAAGCTTTTGCTTAAGAAAAGGCCTTGGGGAATTCCGTTCATTTTTTAAGAGCTTTTTCTTACATAGTTTATGTTCATTTTTTAGGATTGAAACAGACGTTAGAATAGAGCGGGACTGTCTGTGTAGGTCTGGGCATTTGTGTGACCTCGTTCCTGCATTTTGTGCTGGCAGTGCACAAGCCAGTTATATTCCTGAAGCCATAAGTCTGTAGGACTTTGTGCTTGTAAGACCATCAAACAGTGGATTTTCAGGTTAAGGTACTGGCAGAGCTTAGTGTGTGATTGTCTGCATGACGGTGTAGTTGTACCTTCAAATGAATTGACTACAAGCAGAAATACAAACACCAGAAATCATTCAACTGGTGAACAGAGGAAACTGAAATTATGGTTCAATGCTGAAGCAGCATGAATAATCCTCTTCCCTATCTCATACGTTTGCCTAGTTTATGATGGAGATCACTTTCTTTTCTATCCTGAAAAGCATTCTTATACTCTACTATAAGATGTTCATAGAAACTTCACTTTAGGAAAAGAAAAAAATAAAAAATGCTTTGTAAGACAGAAAGGTTGGTTGGAGACTTGTATTAGAAAAAAAATAAATAGAAGAGCTTTATATTATCTCCTTATTTGTCTAGAGGTATTTCACAAGAAACAGATCTGAATCTGGAGTTCCAGAAGTGATATAAGTTAAGAACAGTATTCTGTTCAGTGGTAGACAAACACAAGAAAAGGGATGGTATGAAAATTTGAAAGTGTATCAAGTAAAAAGTAGCAAAAATTTATGTGTTGTTTGCCATTCTGAAGTATTCTGTATGACACAGAGCTCATGTTTGTATAAAACTAAAAGGAAAATAAAAATTCCTTTTGTTTTCCATCAATTTGAATTAGCTGTCAGGAATTATGTCTTGTTAATTTTCACCTCATAATGAATAATGTCATTTGATTACAAAATGTGATAACTGAAAAAAAGGTCATGTAGAAAAGAGTGTTGTAGTAGCATATAAATAATTAGCTAAAGACTATCATTAGATCATTTTAGCGTAGCATTATTTGGTTTCCTGACCTCTTGCTGTACATGTTTGTATTAGTCAATGAAAAGGAAAATGCAACAGTTAGCCCAAGGGTTTTGTTGTTTGGTATAAATCTTAATTTTAGTTTTTTGGTTGATCCAATGAATTAGTCAGCGTGGTTTCAACTGAATCTAAAGAGAACAAATACCACACTGGGAGTCTAAAGGAGGAATATTACTTCCTTTTAAAAGAACAAACATTCTCTATATATAAAATAGATGTTTTTCTGTAACTTTCAGAATGAAAGTGCTGATCTCTTCCTTTAAAATACATCTGTGGTCTCAGAAGTAACTCCTTTCTGTTGGTTTAGTTAGTTTTCTTTTTCTGTTCCCGAAGTTGTTAACTTCGTTGATATTTGTGATTAATTGGGTTTTAAAGATGCTGACATTTAAAGTTGATCCTTCTTTTCAACTTCTGTAACTAAATTCAGCTTACAATTCCTGTCATCTGTTTTTCTTTCCAATAGGCACCGATGTTTAACTGTTATATTTAGAATATAGTAAGCTTCTGTGTCTGTTCTAAAACTTAACATTTAAAGAGATAGAGGAAAGAAACAATATTTACCTTTTTAATTATTTGAAATGAAAGAGTATATTTGGAACTAAAGTATAGCAATGTGAGATATTTATTCCTGATTTTTTTATAATTACCTGAAGAATTTATGTTGTATTGCCTAAGAGTGTTACTGTATGTATACCACATTAGGAGAGTATCCTTATGTTGGAAAAACAGAGATCCTTATTTCTTTTGATCTTTCTTTATTTTTTGCTTTTAATCAAAGATGCGAGGGGGAGGGAAGAACTTGCTGCATGTGGCTAAGCTTTCAGTAGGAGGGGTGGAGGGTGGTCCCAGGAAGCCTAGCAGATGGGTCCTTCTGTGATGGATGGTAGCTACAAGTAAGTTAGAAGTTAGGGAGTTCACAGGAATTTTCAGCATACATCTTCATAGCCATTGAGTTTTTATTTGGTTGTTTTTGATGTAACCGAAGTCTTAATTTGATTGAAAAATCTGTGTAGCTATAGGGGATATAATGGCAAAGTGTATGCCAGGGGAAGTTTCTTACAGATATTTAAAGCAGTTCCTGACTTCCCCTTCTATTGATGTTTTCTGTAAAAAAAGCAAAAGAAAGTAACAAAGATATTATCTTCCTAATGAAGAATTATATGCTGAATTAGTACAACAATTGTGTCAGTAATTTGATGTGGTGGCAAAGTGTCTAGAGCTATACTAGTGGTAATTGATGCAAACAAAAATGGATTTTGTTGATCTATAGTTTTTAAAAAGAAATAACAAACCTGGAATGAAACCATTTTTCAACTGCTACTGTCTTGAGCTTGTTAAATTATGCTAGCTATTCCTCCATATGCAATTTAATTTTTTTCCATGCAGCTGATTTTCCCCTTGTATTTTTTTTTCTAATCTAACTTGCTATGTTTACACATATGCAAATAATAATTTTTAAATGGCATCTTTTTATTAAAGTGCATTTTCTGAATAATGTAAATCTTTGCTCTCTGGAGCTATTAGGGACTGCTGCATTTTAGCTCCCTTGAGTGAGGGAAGCCAAAAAGAGAAAGTAAACACACACACACACACCCTTTACACAGCAAAATCATAACATGTGCTGGAGGAATATGAGAGAACCCTGAAGAAATAACCTTTCTGCAACAGTGCTTTTCTGTGGCTGGCTACTTCCAATAGAAACGTAGAATAAACATACCCTGTGACAGATGAACTGAGGCTGTGATGCAGTGGAACTGAAGAAAATTAGCTATTTGAAAAGAGCACAACTTTAGAGAAAACTAACTATATCATAACAAGAGCATAGGAGATTGGAAAAGTGTTCTTATTTGTGTAATCTTCACACTTCTTTATATTACTACATACACGATATGCTAGCCTTGCTAAATGTTGCAGATGATTGAATGAATGCATTTTATTTTTTAAAAGAGTCATTTAGGCTGTGGATGCCCCATCCCTGGAAGTGTTCTAGGCCAAGTTGGATGGGGCTTTGAGCAACCTGGTCTGGTGGAAGGTGTCCCTGCCCATGGCAGGGGGGTTGGAACGAGATGGTCTCTAAGGTCCCTTCCAACCCAAACCGTTCTGTTATTCTATGTTCTGTTTCAGAATGAAGCCATCATCTGTATCTGGAATAAAAAGTTAACTTGTATTTAGCATCATATTTCAGTGAGAGGACAAAATAGCATCATTTGTGAAAAATGCACTTGTTTATTATTAGTATAATCATTTAAAGGGGCATAGGAAGGCTTTTAAATGGGTGATACATTGACATTAGAGGAGGAATAACACTTGTTATTTCTGTCTAACTGGAAATCTAACATCACAGAGGTGCATATATTTATTGTTTAAAGACTGTCTTCAAATACAAGCATAGAGCTGGAAATGTCAGTTATTAATTGGTTGATTAGATTCTGGAGAATAGAGAGGAAATCTGCAGAGGGCCACATCTACAGGTCATATTTCCAGATAGTTGAGTTAGTTAATGCACCTATTTACTAATCGACACACTTCATTATTAGTAGTAGTTAAAACTTCTCAAAGTTGGGCAGATGACTATTGTTTGGAAAAATGTATTGCAGATAAGATTGTTGTTTATACAATTGTCAAAATGGAGCAGAAAGCCTGGTTCACTTGGGAAATGCAAATCAGAGATGCTGGAGTGGCAAAGGAAAGAATTAAATGGACACAAGGAGTAGGAATGTTTTGAGGGAGCAGGGACCAGACATAAGTATGACAGTGACTCAGGAGGAAGGGAGTAAGATTACTTTAGTATAACCAGGCATGAAAAGTAGCAGAAGAATTCCTGCAGGTTGGAAGATGAAAGCAAAAAACTGTTCTAAAGTTGATTCAAAGAGCCAAAAGTCAACAGGAGGCTTATCTACCTGAAACTAATGTCCTGTGTCCAGCACAGTTCGGACTCATGCCAAGAAGCAGAGCTGAAATGGTTTTACAGATATGGAGGGATTTTCCTTTGTGAATTGGTAAAGACTGGGCATCTACTCTCATACTCCATTAAACACTGCTAATTGTTTTGTCTGGGAGAGGTATCTAGCATTTAGAATGCTGCAGTGAAGAAGCATTGAAACCTCTGTGTAGGAAACCTGAAACTTGCACCAAATAATGAAGTATGTTTCCCTCTTAAACAGACTGCTCTGTTTTCACTGTTCACTGCATTTACCTTCCCCACAAGACTGGATCAGATTGAAGTTTCTACCCATTAGGCTTGGGGTGTTCATTACTCTGGGTTCACAGCTTCCACAGAGAAAGCTCTCAACAACTGTGACTGACAGCTCCTCTCCTTTGCCCAGTGTTACTTGTTTTAGTAATTGCAAAAGAGAGAAACTGAGCTCTCTTAGGGGCTGGCTTAAGCCAGTTGGATACCTACCTCAGAAATTAAAACTATACCATTCAACGAGAAGAGTATATTTCTTTGAGTTTGATTCCATGCACCCCCCCCGAGACTATAACACTCTCTCTATAAAAGAAAACGTTCGCCTGTGTGCTTTTGTCTCACTTACACGGAGTTTGAAATAATAAACATTTGCAATGTTGGGGACATGGCTTAATGAGCTTCTAGTGGGTGTACTTATGCAATGATGTTGAACCCATTTTTGGCATATTTTGAGAAAAACATCATTTGATGACAAAACAAGTATATACCTTGAGGAATGTTTGATGATTTTTGTGTGGAGAAGGAACATTTCAGATATAACAAGAATTTTCTTCAACACTAACTGATTGAAATAGCTTGTTATATTCAGTAAGACAGCATTGTTGAAATACTGCTAAATATATTGTAAGTAGGTATAAATATTAATACATAGACCTACATATATGTGTATATATAAAAAATAAAGTGTATGTATTTGTCTTGCAGGGGTTGATAAGCTGATCCGTCATTTACACAAGCACAACATACCCATAGCTGTTGCCACCAGCTCAGCTGAAGTGACATTTCAGATGAAAACAGCCAGACACAAAGATTTCTTTGGTCTTTTTCATCATATTGTGTTGGGAGATGACCCTGAGGTGAAGTGTGGCAAGCCACAGCCTGATGCATTTCTAGTTTGTGCAAAGAGATTTCACCCTCCTGCACCTCCAGAGAAGGTAAGAAGGGGAGGGAACAAATTAACTGAAAAGTTAGGAATATTCTGTTTGGGCTATATTTGGATATCATTTTTTTTTTACACGATAAATACTTAGATTAAGATTTAATATAAACATTTTAAAAAAGCAGCAACCTCTGTTTTCAAAGATGTTTATGCTGTTAAAAAAAAGAGATTGTTGGAGAGCATCATTTACCCCCACTATGCATAATGTTTGTAATGCAGGTTGCTCTGATTTACTACATGGTAGTGTGCAGTAATAGGAAAGTGTAATGATTTTCTGCTCCATGCATAAATCTACAAGCTTAACTTCACTTCTTGAAGTTTGGAAACAGTTATTTAAACATAGATCAGTTTATTTTTCATACATTCATGGCTGATTTACCTCTTAAGTGTCTAAACATTAAAGATACTTCTTTGTAAAGAGGGCATATATTTTTCCGAAGCCGTCTCTTTCCTCTTGCATTCTAAATCTTTTGAGATCATAGTTCTTGTTTTCTGATTTAAAACCAATCATTTTGGGCAATCTTTTTCAAATAGTAGAGGTGTTTAGTTTCTCTCTGTTATATATAACTTTCCAAACTTGGTTCTGACATAGAAATCTGTAGGGAGAATACTTGAAAAATAAATTGAGAGTTGGTTAAAATAATGTCTTCACATTTATTTTAAATTAAATTGCCTTTCTCCTTAAAATATTTTTCTCACTTCTTGTCTGTCCTGAGTGGAACATAAGTTCTGAAGTTTTGGAGTTTCATTACTGCAGAAAAATGGATTACTTACTAATTTTTAAGGAGCAACTTTAGGTGGATGAGACTGTGATTACTGTTTTCTCAGTAGGATTATTGAGGAAAAAATGGTTACACAGATACATACAGAATGATTAGCTAAGATTCTTCAACCTTTCATACTTCAAGTTCTCACCCAGACTATTTGCGTTGCCTGGGATTACAAAGGGAAATAAGTTCGATGCAATGCGGCATACTATGAGCAGTGTTAACCAAACTGGTTTTGGTTTTTGGTTTTTGCTGTTGCAAATTCTTTTGACGTTCTGTGTATGTGTATCAACTTCATTGGAAACTTGGGTGTTCAGAAAAGATACACCAAATGTACACAATCATGTTCATGCAGATGACAGTTGTATGGACACGTTAGGTACTTGTGTGAGTAGGCCTTGTACGTGTTCTGTGTTCCAAATGTTGAAGAATCTGAGCAGCAAGGCTGTAAATCTCACCTTAGGGTCAAGTAGTTACGATTTTTGAACATATTAATTGAGAGGAAATATTGGGAAGCAGCCCAAAGTTTTGGAGGGAGTAAGACAGGAGTTGGAAAAAAGCTTAAACCACAGCTTAATGTTGCTTTCATATAAAATTATTCTTTCTTGCTTAACTGTATGTCTAGGGAGCAAAAAATCAGGGTATGTTCCTGTAGTGTTGTATAGTGTGTTTTCTGTGAAACGGGATGAGAGTTTGTGTTACACATACTTTTCAGTTGGATGGAGGTGTGGCTGTAAGCTGTACTGTAATTCTGAAAGTAAAAGAGCAGAAAGCATTGAGAATTTATATAAAACTGAGTCATAACTGGTACTGTATCTGAAGGAGAGGTAAGGAAATTGAATGTCAGCTGTGTTAATGACAAATCAAACTATTATTTCATGGGAGGAGCCTAATAGCAATATCCAGAGGGACAGCTTTCCCAAAACTCTTAGTTTATTTGACTCTATTTTAGAAAAGTCACAAAGTGGTAATAATTAAAAAGGACAAAACCATTAAAAAACCCAAACCAAACAACAACAAAAACAATGACACTGTGTTGTAGGTACTTTTATTTATTCAGCAGTAAGTAGCCTTAGCTGTGTTAACAATGACAAAATATTTGAAGATAATAGTAGCATCTGTATTACATTCAATAATTTTAAACTTTAAAGGTAAGTTAGACAAAATTTCAGAGTGTTCATGGTATTTTTGTGTAGTTATTTTCTTTAATCTTTCTTTGAAGAGGAGCATAAATGTTTGTACCCATGCTTTTCCTTTATATGAATTTTAGCAGCATCGAGAGTTCCCTTAGTGCAGATAATTCAGCTGAACATTTTTTGTCATGTCCTCAAAATACACCGATGTCGAAGTGTGGGAATATAGCGCAAGCACAGAACTCCCAAGAAGAAGAAAATCAAAATAGTACATGTGAAACTCTGAAACATTCATGACCAAGTGCAGTGTAGTGATGGCATCTGCAGTGTTTAGTCCCAAGCAGTGAACTAATAGAGCTAGAGGTTTGGATTTCGTGCTAAAAGTCAGTAACATGCAAGTTTGCAGCAAAATATCAGGAGGTGTAGGTAATGTCTGCATAAGCAAGTAGTTGGATTCAAGACAGATTATTATAGGAGGGTATTTGGTGCTTAGACCCATACATCTATGCTCTATGTGATCTCAATGGTTTCTGTCGGATTAGATTTACTCTTATCCCTGCCTGAAAGCTGTGTAAGGTTCTTTGGAGCTGTTTATCTGTTTAAGCATTGGAAATTGCTTGATATGTACCTGGAGAGGACTTCCACTTTAGCTTCCTGTTAAAGCAACCTAGTACACACCAAAACTACTCAGTGAAACAAACCATCAGGTAGTGACAGGACTGTCAGATTTGCTTCAAAACTTCTCTGCTGCTCAGGGCAAAAAATACAATGTAGCCGTAGGAGGCCAAAGCCAGAATTTAACTGTGATGGCATACCAACATGTGGCTGTTTCTGTGCTGGCATACTTCTTCAAGTGGTTCCAAAATGATATAAAAATGGTATGATATCTGCTTTACTATCATTGAAGGATGTCATGATTGTCTATCTGGGAGTTTCTTAAATGATGACCTTTTGGTTTGCAGTCTTTGGTTAACTAGGAACTTAATAAGCATAATGATGAAACCAGAGCACAGGAATTTCAGACGAGATACATGCTGCAAATTCAGCCTAGGTCTTACTATCTTGTGATTCATGAAGTTTCATATGAACTTCCAATACTAGTAACAATGCACTGTCATGTGAGTAATTAATTAAATCAGTCAGGTAATCAAAATATGACCTGCAGTTTAAATACTAGAAATACTATCTTTTACTAAAATTCAGGGTTTTTTCCAAATATATGCCAAATTCCACTCTCAAATACACAGGTGCAACTTGTATGAGAACCAGCTGAAGCTGTACATATGTAGAAACAATGTGTGCTTGAATATTGTAGAAATGTCATGCCACAATGTTCAAAACACTATGTTCTTTTCCATACATTTTATTTAGATAATTGAAAAAAAAGCTTCTCAAAGTATTATTTTTGGTTGTTTTTTTTAAATTATTTTCCTACCTTTATGTGATCAAAATTTGGAAAATGAGTTGTTTCATATTTTTCTAGAATTAGTTACTTAGTATTTTACCATGTTTGACATTTTTTAAATGGGAATTCCTTTTAAGGGAACCTTTAAAATGTGCTGTAGAGGTAGAATCAGAGTTTCATCGACGACATCACTGCAAAATTTGGTTAAATTCAACTGTATATGCCAAGAGATGTCAAAGACAACAAGAAGGGCTTCTATAAATACATAGGAGACTAAAGGAAGAGTAGGGAAAATGCAGGCCCATTGCTGAATGAGATGGAGGACTTGATTAGACAGGACATGAAAAAGGCTGAAGTACTGAATACAGCAAGTCGGGAATGCCAGGTCCCGGAGACCAGAGGGAAGGACAGGAACAAGGAAGATGTAGCCTTGTTGGAAGAGGATCAGGTCAGGGAATACATAAGCAAACTGGACATGAATAAGTCCGTGGGCCCTGATGGGATGCACCCACGAGTGCTGAGGGATCTGGCAGATGTCATTGCAAGGCTGCTGTCCATAATCTTTGATCCATCATGGCCATTCGGAGAAGTGCTTGAAGACTGGAGGAACACAAATGTCGCTGCCGTCTTGAAGGAGGACAAGAAGGAGGACTCAGGGAGCTACAGGCAGCCTAGCCTCACCTCGATCCCTGGAAAGGTGATGGAGCAGCTACTCCTGAAACCGTTTCCAGGCACATAAGGACGAGCAGATCATCAAGAGTAGTCAGCATGGCTTCACCAAGGGGAAGTCTTGCTTGACCAACTTGATAAATTTCTACGGTGAAATGACTGGCCTGGCAGATGAGGGGAGGGCAGTGGCTGTTGTCTACCTGGGCTACAGTAAGATCTTTTACACTCTCACTCTCTCCGGTAAGATCCTCATAGAGAAGCTGTTGATGTGTCGGCTGGATGAACAGGCGGTGAGGTGGGTTGAAAACTGTCTCAACAACTGAGTCCAGAGGGTGGTGATCGGCAGCACAAAGTCTGGTTGGAGGGCAGTCACTAGCGGTGTGGCCCAGGGGTCAATACTGGGTCTGGTCCTGTTTAACATCTTCATTAATGACCTGGTTGATGGGGCAGTTTGCTGATGAAGAGAAGAGAATGCTTAGGGGGAATCTTATTGATGTGTATGAATACCTGAAGAGAGAGTGTAAAGAAGACAGGGCCAGGCTCTTTTCAGTGGTGCCCAGTGACATAACCAGGGGTGATGGGCACAAAAACAGGAGGTCCTGTCTAAGCACAAGGAAACACCTTTTTACTGTGAGGGTGACCAAGTACTGGCAGAGGTTGCCCAGAGAGGCTGTGGAGTCTCTCCATCCTTGGAGTTGTTCAGAAGCCATCTGGACCTGGTCCTGGGTGACCGGCTGTAGGTGGCCCTGCTTGAGCAGGAGGGTTGAACCAGATGAGCTCCAGAGGTCCCTTCCAACCTCAGTCATCCTGGGATTTGGTGATACACTTCACAGATTTGATCTGGAAAAAAAAATAAGCAAACAAAAGTGCTTTTGCTAAACAATATTTTTCTGTTCCATTTTGATTTAAAGGGCTCAAATTATTTAAAATCGTGCTTTGGAATTTAGAAATACTAGAATATTAATTTTTGCTTCAAAAGAGTTCATAATAACCTTGCTGTTTGTGTTTTTCTGTATGTTTTTGTATACAAGATATATATATCAACTGTAACTTTTCAATGTTATCTTGAATCAGTTTTGTTTTATAGTAACAAAAATGTTATGCTACTAAATTTATTTCAAATATGGCTCTACGTCAGAGGATTTTAGACATTCCCATGCAAACATTTGTACATACTTCCAGTGTACTCGCATCATTAAAAACACATGAATTAATTATTTACCTACTTGAGGATGTGGCAAGTTGAGGCTTTTGTTTCCAGTGTTTTGGTTGTTTTGCCTATAGCTTTTCTGTAAAATAAAGGACTTTACTAGTAGTGTAATTTAAAACCTATTATGCTATTTAAAAACTAAATGCTATTTATACCCATTGTTTAAAAAGGGGAAAAGATTGTAGTAATACAAATGGTGATAACTCTGTTATGAAGAATCAATCTGTTCTATTTAAAAAGTTCCAAGTGATGTAAATCATCGCCTTAATTTAAAACACTATTTCTTTGCAGTTTCTTCCATTTCTAATTAATTAATTGATCCCATAGTTACAAATCATCTCTGTACCAAATCTAGTGAGAGCTCGTTAAAATTGTTCAGACTGATTAAATGGCATTAGGATTTATGGTCTCAGTGGACTTTTTATGTCATAGAAAAGAGAAAAGGTTCAAAGAGAAATTTTCTGAGACTTTTTTACTCCAACATGTAGTGCACGAGTAATAGAGAATCAGAACATTATGATCATTTTGTAACTTTAGTCTATGTTGTACAAGGAAAACAGGCTGTGAAGAAGGCTGATTTAGCACTTAGGCACTTAATGTGACCATCATTATTGTGAGCTTGTGTAAAAAGGATGCCAAAACCTATTTTTTGTTTCTTATCCCCTCCATTTTTTTCCTTTTTCTACTTTTTTTTCCCCTTCAACTGCACCACTTCTAGTGTATGCATGTAGTATACGTATTTCACTTACTATGGTTTTCAGAAAAGCAGTTATTTTATTAGTGATGTTTCTTTTATTCCTTATGTATACCTGGAGTTTGAATTTATTAGGAGCACTTTAAATAAGGTACAGAAATTACAAAGGCATAAACAGCCGTTCCAGGTAGTGTACTGAGCTGTAAATTGGAATGCCTGCTGTTGAAATTGCATATTTTAGTCATCGTAAATCCACCCCTTTTCCATTTTATAAATAAATTGAATTGTACTCTTTCCTGAATGTTTACAATTCACAAATCAGACATTTTATTTTAGAAATAACAAAAGCATTAAATGTAAAAATACCTTGACATTTTTCAACTTAGTTCAAAACTACATCAATGGCTGTCTCTTCAACCCTTGGCTCTAGTCTGTGCTGTGAGTAGACCTACATTTTTCCTCAGCTGAAATGTGCTTCTAAACAGCTGCTCATGGTATAAACCATTCCAATTTACCCACGCTCTGCTGTCTTATCTCCTTGGACTCACAATTTTTACCAGTTATTTTAGCGTATTGGTAGATATTTGCTTTTCCCAGTGGTATAGCATGCGATTGTAATGATCATAGTGCGCTTGACTTCTAAAGCATTAGGCTACGTTTGGTGGGACAGACGAAGAAGGGGTGGTAGGAGGTCGCTGTTGGTTGTTCGCGTAGACTGCGCTGTGTGCGGGAGCGGGTGCGGCCCCTGCCAGCGGCCCCTTGCTGCCTGATGAGGGATCCCCGTCGCTCCACCACTCACTCTTGCTGCTGGTGTGTTTTGAGGTAGAAAGCAGAATTTGGGCTTTCTTTTCTGAAGCCACTTGACTTTCTTGTCTGTACTGATGTAATTACAGTTCACTAATTAATTCAAATTAGGCAGTTGATGGGTTAAAGCCAATAAAGAGCTTCCTGTGTCGTCTGATTTGTTGGTGCCAACTCCTGTGTAGCCAGGCAGTTAGTACACTGGGGTGTTCGAGTGTTTCTGGTGCGTGTGTTTTGTTGGGCGTTTTTGGAGATAATTTCCTCACTGCTTGCACAGAGTGCGCCTTTGGAGTCCCTTATCTGCAAGGTTGTGCTCCCTCAGCGTTCCCATTAGCCCCGCATCCTGTGCTGTACAGCGGCCGGCTTCCGCACGGAGCAGAGCAGACTCGGCCTCGGCAGCTGTGCCGTGTGTGGTGGGGATGGTGCTCACTGGGAGGCGGTGGGACTGCTCAGCAACCAGTCCAGTGCCACAAGAGCTTGAAACCCCTGCACCTGTGTACACATGGCCTGCTTAAGTTTTCAGCAAAAGCAGAGTTCACTCCCTTGACGAATTTAGATGACATATGGCAGATCTAATGTTACTGTACGTGGGGTGATTGGGAGGTGAATGAAGCATGTCACATCATTTGGAGGTACCCAGGTTAGTTTAGTTGTGCCATGCAGACATACCCTTAAGTGTTGAGAGTGAATAGCAAGTGAAATCTGAAAGGGTGTATCTGTTGGCTTGAAAACAGGACATTTCCAGTTGTCTGCCTTCTAACTAGGATGAGGTGCCAAGTTCAGTAAGAACCTCCCTTTCTGACTTTGTAGTTTTTTGAGAAATGAATTTTTTGCTTACATGTGTGCATCCAAAATTGCCCAATCTCAACAGCTTGTGTCTATTTCTCGGGAACTAAACATCTCCTGCAGTTAATCTTTTGTAAAGCATAATTGGAAAAGTAGTCCCAGCACATTCCTAAAATGTCAAGAAAAATTGGCTCCATAGAGAACATAACAGCGGTCTGGGACTGCTGTTTTCTTTTTAAAGCAGATCAGAAGAGAGAGTGTTGTCCTTATCTTGTCCACTGTGTGAAATACTTCCTCAAAAAGTTGGGGAAAACAGCTTTTTGAGCATTCTTCGACCCAAGTTCACGTCTTCCAGGTTTTGGATTTCCTTGGGGATTGTCCTAGTTATCACACGGTACACCAGCTCTCTGCTCAGGAAGGTTCTCGACTTTTTCCTGAATTCATAAACCTTTTATTTTTCTTGCTCTGCAGTGTGACTGAAGACTTATTTCTAGATGGCAAGTGGTGATTTGAGTATTTAGTATGCGTTGCTCGCCTAGCTCTTGAATTCCTGCTACTGTGGGGCTCTGCAAAATTAAATAAACAGCATAACTTCTTTTTACATTTCAGCACGGCCCCCCCACTGGAGAAGCTATTGATTTCAGACAGGCACTAGAGAAATTTAAGGGAATAAATTATTAATAAATTATACCTTTAAATTGCCTATTAGGCAATTTAAAGTAATTAGATATTATTTATTATTTAAAGTAGGTAGATACTGAACAATGTAGGATTTTGTGTGTGAAGACCTCCATCGTGAAATACTGCTAGAAGCTTACAGCTTGAAATGCAAAGATCACAGCACTCAGATACAGTGGAATGTACTTTTTATGGGGTGTGCTGCTGGACACCACATTCAGGCTGTTGGCTGAATCCTGCACCTACCTTCAGTTTCTAAATAGTCTAAGCCTGTAGCCCTTTTTTGTGTGTCCGAGGCTGGATGAAGAAGTCTGTGATTATAAAGCTCAGCTTCCAGCTTCATATGTGTAATAGACATAGCTGTAGAGAGGAAGATGTGAGATATTTCACCACATCTAACAATCCAGGACTTCTGAAGATCTGCTATACACATGCATCTTTTCCCTAAATCCATAATAGGCCACTATTTTGTATTTAAAAGACAATGAAAGGAAGGAGACAAAGTTGTTGATTTTGTTTTCTTTTCAATTATCATGCTCTCAGTTCACATAGTTGATTTTCTTCCTCCCTCTTCTCCTGTGCTTGTGTGTGCGCACACCCCCCTCCATGCTGGCAGTGTTGATTATATATTTGTGGAAGAAAAATGAGATGTTGCATGGCTTGAAAGTAATTTAGCTCTTAAGTGTTCCAGACGTTGCCCTTGTTACTGCAGTGCATGTTTATTTATGGATGTATTTGTCTTATGGAGATGAAAAAAGTCATTGAAATTCCATGCAAAAAATAACCTGGTCAAGGTTTGCATTCACTTAATGTATCAGATTGGAAGAGGAAAGAAGGATTATAATTAGGTCTTAGTCTTTGGGGTACCCTACTTGGGGGGTGGGGAGGCAGGAATAATTTTTTTTCCCTTGCATTTGTCTTGATAATGTATCAAGTAGCTGCTAAGGGACTTGATGAAATGTGATGCAGAATAATAAATTACGTTCTGCAGCCTTCTTTGCTTATACGTGAGGTGAGTGTGTAAGCACAAAGAGACTGGTACACCTCCAAATTCTAAAAGCATTATATTCAGATTAGCAGGTCACTGGAGATGCGTTGCTAATTGTTTTAGGGAACTCATTATGGGTATTATCACATATTAATTATGCATGGTAAGTAGTAAAAAAGAGGGGGGGAAAATCCTTCTTTTATGATGAATTGCTCACTGAGTTATCTTTTCTTTCTTTCAAGACCTTGAGCGTTTTTTGGCGATGCCAGACAGAGCAGTCATTGAATAATTAGATTTTAATTAACAAGAATTTTCACAAAAAAAAAAAATGTTTTTAATGCCTTTTCGGTTATAGCAAGCATGAATAAATCCTCTTTCAAAAAGATCTAGTGCATTGATCCTCTCTATATCTCAAGTTACCTTTATAATCATCCCAGAGCTTCTTGTAACAATGCTTTTCAGCAGTTTCAGGACAAAGAATGAAGACTGAAACAAGGAATTGTGTTGTTAGCAGTATTTTTTTGGTTGCTTCTTTGTAAATTATTGTCATGAGGAGATCTGCAGAAACCTTTGAAAGACTAAGGTCAACTATGTGTTGTTTTAATGCACTAAGGCTAGGGGAGGGCGAGTTCATTTGTTTGCATCTTTTTTGTTTGTTTAAGTTACTTGCTCTTTATGGAGATGCTGTTACAGGTAATTTTCAGAGAGCTAGTATTCGTGGTAGGGTTCTGCTTATTCTGTTGTGTGGTAAAGAATTTGTAAGAGTCTGGTTTTTTGGCACGGTTGCAGAAAACCTGCATACAGGATCATCAATTAACACTGACAAATTATTTATAGTCTAAACAGGGCAAAGCGTTTTGCTCAGGCTGATTGCTGTATCACAAAATAAGTGCGCTTACAAGATGATTACAAAGTGTACTCCATAAAGCAATGTTTGAGAAAATTTTTTTTTATTATTACTGTGATAGACTGGCGGTATAAAGATAAAAGACCTTGTAACACACACAAGAGCTGAAGTGACAGCTTTATCTGCTAAAAAAGGATGCTTAACATTTCCATTCCAGCATCTCTTTATCTTAGAATAATAGTGTGATTCAAAACCAAGAAGGAAATGGTTTAAGTTAAGCTTCAGTAAGACTGAAGTGATTCTGATTTAAAGTAGAAAACAATTCCAAGCAGTGGTAGAAATGCTGTCCTCCTGTTCCGTCAAAGAAAGCTTTTCATTTTTGTCTAAATAGTCGTGAATATAGGAATTGCTGTTCATGCTCAGATTGTGTCCATCTTATTTGGTACCATCTCTGATGACAGCTAATACCAGAGGCTTAATAATTGCCTTTTAGCTAGAGGGGTTTAATTTATCCACTTAAATTCTGTTGCTCCTATATCAAGTAATTCCACGCTCTTTTTTTAAAAAACAAACAAACAAAAAAAGGGCTTTAGTAACCCATTTCACAGTATTTTGTTTTTCTTGATGCTGATGACTACCTGGGACAATGAATTCTATAAATCTTTTGCATATGTTCTGAATTTCTCACCTTTTAGTTTCTTTGAATGTGAGCTCTTGGTTATGTTACGAGTGAGAAAGATAAGGAGTAATTGGTCTGCCCCTCAGTATTTTAAGTACTACTCCTCACATCCCTTTTTATTTTTTGCTCCATAAGTACAACACTTTACAGTCTCTTCAGATTCTCACCTTCTGAAAGGGTTGTGTTTGGGAGGGGTTTTTTTGAGAGTGGGGGAGAGGAGGTGGTGGGCGTGGTTGGTTGGTTGGTTGTTTTTTTCCTCCTAAGCATTCTGATTGCATTTCTTCAGACCTTTCCTAGCAAAAACATTTTAGCATAGAATAATGTCTGTGGCGTACAGTACATAGAGTATTCCAGATGAGACAGCATTATATATATCTCTGAATATATACAGTATCACCCAAGCTGTGAGTTTTCACTGAGCTGTCTACAGTGATGTCCAGTACTTAAATGGAATGTTACAAGATGTACACGTCTTTTTTTTTTTTTTCAGCTAATGTGTATTGCTTACATTTCTTGATAATTTTATTTCATTTGGCACTTGACTACCCAGTAGACTACCTTGTCACTCCAAGTTTCTTACAGATGTTTCTTATCCCAGCTAACCTACATAACTTTGTGTTATCAGCAGATTTTACCAAGTATAGAGATAGGGATTACTAGTCAGTAATTCCCTGAGTAACACCAGAATTCTTTTAAAATGCATCTACAACTACTTTCTAAAATAGTACCATGGTAATGAGAAATGGGTTTTAATATTAGTAAATCCTTCACTTCATAGTTTAGTTACTTCAGAATCCTCAGGGCCTTGCTGACTAGCAAAGACTAGCTGATGAAACTTCATCCATTACTGAAAATGTCTTCTGTTATAGAACATGTTTTCCTCCATTAGGAAATTATCCTTTTTCTCCTGAACAGATACCTGGTCACAGTGATCTATTCAGTTGCTGTGTCCAGAACACATTATTGCATCTTGCAGCTTCAGACTAAAAAGTGGAAACATTAGAGGTTGCAGCCTATTGTCCTGAGGTTCAAAGCTATTACAAACTCCAAATATTACTGATTCAAAAAAAGTGCTGTGGGCAAAAAGCATAATACTATGTAACTTATCTTATTGCTTTCCACTTTCAATAATGCAGTTATCCCAAGAGAATGCCAACAGAACCTTTTATTCTATGAAGAATAATCATGTATCTTAGGTAGAAAGCATTTGCAGTTTTAAGATTAGCTATGATACATCCTTTGAAGACTGCTTTCAGTTGTGCGTTTTTAACTTTTCTGGCCAAAAATTTTCATTGGGAAGATTTTTTTTTTTTTTTTTCCTTCAGGTTTGGCAGGGGAGTTACCTGCTTTGGCAGAGGGGTTGGACTGGATGATCTCCAGAGGTCCCTTCCAACCCTGACCATTCTATGATTCTGTGAAAAACTGTTTGCAATTATTTTAATGTTTTCTTCAGAAGATAATATTTTTTAATTAAATTTGGGAAGCTGGGAGTCCTGCAGTCAGGTGTTCCAGGAGTCAGGAATAATGCTATGACACTACCACACTGTGAGGTAGATGTGGGAGTGCTGCTGGGTTTCCTGATGTTTGTGTGCCGTGGCTGCTCAGTGTGTACATTATATTTATATTTAAGTACACATTAAACCCTGAAGGGGGGAAAAACCATCAAATCCATGCACACAGACATAAAGCCTGCTCAGGACAACTCAGAGCACTATCAAATATATATAAACATTTAAGACAATAAGAAGTACAGACATAGCTTATAGGAACTAATCACTCTCCACACACACACATATTGGCATTTATTTAATGAATGTTGTGGCTTTTTTAGTGAACAAGGTTCCACGTTCCTGTTTTAGATGACAAGCAAATATTGTCCCTCAATTTTTTAAAGAGTTAACAGAGGTAATTTCTGATAGAATTAAGAAGTGAATGAGCCAGCTGTGCATTAGCGTTTAGCTGTATTCTCTGCTGCCCTGGTCCATCAAGCAGCAGAAGTGGTTTAAGCAAGACAAATTTCAGTTAATAGCTCAGCAATAAGAAGAGGAGGAGGAAAAGAATGTACCAATGATTCCTGAAAGAGTGGATTTTAAAGATACTGCAGAAAGA
>NW_009609991.1:21960-27816 GCF_000690535.1 Cariama cristata
TTAAAGATACTGCTGAAGAAGGATGAAGAGTGTAGACATGGAGATTGTACAAGGCATAGAGGTCAGCATGATATAAGACATACAGCTGAAAGTGGGAGAAAGAGATAAAGAACGCAATTAAGTAAAAGGATAGAAGATGTCTAGGGAGTAGAAGGAAATAAAAGCAGGACATATAGTAATTGTGGGTAAGATAATATAGAGCCTTGAAGGTGAAAATGAAAACTTGAATTTGTGACTGCATTAAGTAATCTATATAGCTTCATTATAAATTACGAAGAGTTAATAGTGTGCAGTAGCCCATTTGTCCTTAACGCTTTCCCAAGCATTTTTTAGGGAGTGTAGATGAAGAGTGAGGAAACAGTAGAAAAGTTAATGATGTATATACTGAAATAGTAAAAGCATTTACTTTTTTGAAGCTAAGCATTCTGTCTCAAGAAGATTGGTAGATGATGTGACAGGGCTAACATTACAGCAAAAACTCTTCAAACATTTAGGATGCTACATGTCTAAATTTAAAATCTCATGAAGATAGTGGAAAGAAGAGTCAGCTGCAAATGTGTGCTTTGGCATGTCTCTCAAGGTAAAGAGGTTTTCTTTAGACACACTGATGTCAGAGTTTCATCTTCTTCTGTTCTGTCTTGCATTAACTAGTAATTCTAAGGCATTTGGACAATTTATTACTGTCCCTTTCTCCTGTCACTTGATTTTTTTTTTTTCTTATCTTAGCAATCAGTTGAAGAGCAAGTATACTTGAAAGATGATGGTTGACTTTGAGTAAGCTGGTGGAAGACTGTTTTGCTGATATCTTACTATTTACAGCTCTTCTTTACAACTGTGGTGTTAGTACATGACAGCCTTTAATTTCTTTAAGATTATTAATATTCAGTGGAATAACTTTCTTCTTGTTTCTCTAATATTATTGGGACCTGATTTTGTTTTAGTAATACAACATTAATGAAGGGTGAATAAAATGTTCCATAAGTTGATTATTCAGAAAAGGCCTTCAGTTTTGCTCAGAAATTTTGAAATGTATCCATTCTTTGCAGGAACAATTCAGTCTCACCAGCTTTCACACCATTTTTAAAAATCTGTGAATTGAGTCCTTAGCTTCTCTGTCTGAGTTGAGTATGTGATCTGGCTTTGTGTAAAGTGATTACTAGTAAGAGCTTCAGGCTCAATGTCAGTCCAAGGATGAAGAAATCCATCACAGAATGCTGTATTCTAATAAAAGGATTTCAGTTACTCGGCAGTATGAAGACATAATAATGCTTGTGACATGCTGTGCTGTATTGGTTTAGGATCAGACTGAACATTAGAATAATAACAGCATCAAGAAGAAAGAAAAAATAGGATGTCTGATTTGGGCATCTCTTTTTCTCATATTGATTTCTATATTTAGCATAATGTATGGTATGTCAGGCCCTAGTTATAAAGACCTGTGAAAGAAACTCCTTGGGTTCCTGGTCTTGCATGTTAGGAATCGAGCAGCATGCGAGGCATAAACTTGCATAGAATTGAATGGATCCTATTGAAGATCTGCCACAGGATGCAGATGTTAGGTTGTGTGATAAAAGCTCATCTGCAGACCCATGAAAGAGCTCAGAGAGGTGATGGCAGGTGGGGGATCCCAAATCACACTCTGCCCAGCTCCTCCCAGTCCCACCACAGGAGCCATCACCCCATCAGAGGCCCGTCCCCACACGGCCAGCGGAGCACAGTGTCCCCAAGGCAGGCAGGAGCCCAGATTAAGGACTCAGAGGGAGGAACAGCCTGTCCCCAGAGAGTCTCAGCCCCACTGTCCAGCCATGGGACCCATCAAGGTGAATCAAAGCCAGATCCCATTTTGGACTGAGGGGAGACGCTGCCTGGGGTGTGGGACGCACTATGGGGTGCAGGGGAAGAGCATTTTGGGATTGCTCAAGGTTTATTACAGGGAAATAGAGGGATAAGGGGATAAAAAGGGCTGGATGTGTGTAAATAGGTGACACGCTTGTCTGGCCATGCCCTGCTCCTGACCAGTGCAGTCTGTCCTATCTTATTAAATTCCACCTGGCTGAAGGGCCTGTGTGCGCATCGGCTTATGGGGGCTGGAGTGCCAGCAACCAGAGTCAGGCCCTGGGTGGAGGCCCAGGTGTCCGCGGTGCCCGCGACTGGAGCAAGCGAGGGTCTGGGTGCTGGTGACTGGGTGAAACCAAGTGCCAGCCCCCAGCATGGGACTGCAGGTCACAGGGACCTGGCCCATGCATCTGCAGTGCCAGTCACTGGACTGAGTGCGGGCCAGTTTTTGAGCACTCGCGAAGAGCCAGCTGAGTGAGCCTGTGGGTTCATGTGAGTGGTGAGTATGACTGCGTTGATCTGTGTGGCTAGCCACGTGTATATATGAAAATATATATATATATTTATGTATGGGTTTGTGTGCATGTGCCTGCTGGGGGTATGTGCTCAGCCTTGCCACTGTTTGGACCAGGAGGCACGGAGCTGCGGCTGCCTCCCCTCTGTCAGGCTACCAAATTAGGCCCTATTCCCAAACAGCAGTAACCCATTCCCTAGGATCACGTGTTTCTATCCATAAAGTGAGACTAACTAACCAGTTCGAGTCTAGATGTTCCAGGTAGGTATTTTAGTCCTTCTGTTTCAGTTTCCTAATAAAACCCCTCTTTTTTAAACATCTCTCACAACCGTTTGAGTTCTTCCACACTAGTTTCCTAGTTTCTACTGTAGGATCTACAATAGATGTACAGTATCGTATCTTCTCCCCTATTTTCTGTTGCAGTTCTGCTGGGACAAGTCTTTCCCCATTTGTTCCCGTCTGGCAACACTACCTTATTCTACCTACTTTCCCCACCCTCTGACTTAGGAAATGAGATGTGCTCATAGTCTAGACATAGACTGAGAGATCAAAAAATGTCTAAAGTTAATATTGATTATATTATCATAGAATCGTCTTAGTTTATGATGGGAAAAATCTTTCAGTTGTTCAGATATCTGTTGTATTTGCTTTCTGTTGCAGAGGTGCCAGGAAGTGGAGTGTACAAGAAAGAAAATATTTCCCTTTGGCATGGCAGGCCAGGCTTCTTCTAGGTACTGCTCTAACATGCAGTAGATAAAAAAGGTCAATATGCAGTGTACTGGTAGTATTCTAGAAACTATTCTTAATGCTTTGAGGGATTGAAAACTGAAGCAGAGGAATGCTTAATGATACTTATACGTTGTTTTAACTCTTCCGTAGAGTCATTCTGGTTGGAGTGAACCTTGCAAAATAACTAATCCAACCTTCAGAGAGCAGGTCAATACTGAATTCAGACCAAGTTGCTCTTGTCCAGTTAGGTCTTAAAAACCTCTGACAGTGGAGACCATGCAGCTTCTCTGGGCAGCATTTTCCAGTGCTTAATTCTTGCTGTGATTTTGTTGTTTGTTGTTTTGGGGTTTTTTTTGGGGGGAGGTCTTGTTTGTTTGTTTGTTTGTTTCCCTTCTGTCCTTATATCTAATCAGACAGAGCCTCTCCTATTTCATTTTAGGACCATCATCTCATGTTCATACTACAGACCTGGGTACAGAGGCTGTCTCCATCTATTCAGTAATGTCCTCAGAGATCCTGGGCAGCTGAAGTCTTCTCTGGGCTGAATGAGCCAAGCTCTCTTCAGCATTTCCTCACAGGGCAAGTTGCTACAACCCCAGCCATCTACTGGACTTCCTGAAGTTTATCATCATCCTTCTGCTTTCTTCTTTCCTAATTTTAATGACTAGTGAACTTTTCAGACATAATCCTTATGTATTTGGGAATTATGATACTAAATAGTAACAGAATTTCATTGTCAAGCTTCTGCTCAACAGATACTATTAACTTACGAGCCAAATAGCCTTCCACAATTACTTAGATTTCCTTGGAGTTGTCAGTTTGTTCTGTGTTTAAAGGTTTGAAGAGCATACAGAAACCTGACACTTCTTTCAGCTTTATCTCATGGCTAGGGAGTTGCATGGCAGAAAATACACAAAGTAAACATGGACCTGTGGCCCTCTTCTGTTTCCCTTTCCCCTTTCATTGATATTGCTCAAATGTGGAGGGTGTTCTACATCATCTCCTGGGCAGAGACCATCCTCCTTTCAGTATCGTGACCACCTTTAATTTAAACAGTTTCTCATTTCTGTGCCCCTGTTTGATTTTGCTTGATATAAGTTACTGGCACTAAAGATTTTTTTCCAATAGAGGTAGTCACTGTAAAACTCTGTTTTAATTTCTAACTTTATACTTTTTATATCTTTGTGTAAATAAGTTCATGAGTACTCTTTCTGTTTCACTTTGAATTTCTCTACCATGCCTTCCGTCTTGCTTCAAGGAGAAGAAAAGGGACAGATTGTTTAAGGAGAATCTGGATTTTCTTTTTACAGAGCAATAAATGTTCTGAAATGAACTGCAGATGTATATGTTGTAAAATTGGTTTTGTTTGACAGGTTAATAAATCTCAGTCGAAGGTCTGAATGACTAGAGATATTAAAAGCTTGTGTTGCCTGACAAAGACAAACCAACCAACCACCTTTTTGCATTTCTTTATAAATACAACAAAGGGCTCAGTAGTATTCGGGATGACTATGGCTCTCATTGTTTTTGTGGAGAGCATAAACAAAAATCGCCTTAATTGGCAAAAAGTTAGAAATGCCATGGTTCTTCCAACAAGTACTCATGTTCATGGTGCAGACAATGCAGTGCCAAACCTTCTGTTGACTTCATAAGTTTTTGCTAGTATAAATAAGCTTATGAATTTTAGAGAACTTAAATCTATATTTTCAAACCTACACCTGTGTTGATCTTGTGGATTCATCTGTTTTGTCACTTTCATGCACAGATATGCGAGACAAATCTACCCTCTATTCCAACTGCAGTAACAGTCGACTAGGATATCTTTTGATAAAAGTCTTGGGAAGCAATATCGTAAAAGTATTTAGGGCTTGGCTATTTGATGTCGTGATTAATTTAAAAAGTGGGAAATTATTTGTTAGTTGTTTAGAAACAGGTTTTTAGTAGAATGCGGAAGGACGCTGGGATGAATAAAACCAAAAATCTGTCTTAGTTTTTCTTGTGTGCCTTCTTCAGATTCAGCAACAGTTTCTGAGATGGAAGCAATTGGAGAAAACAATAGGAAACTGGGTACAGATACCAGTGGTACACTGTACTGTGACTGATACCTGAATTCAGTCATGTTGGAGATACTTTAGTATGTATCACCAATGTCACATGGAAGTGTGGGATATTAATTACTGCTTATTTTGCTAAATCCACTAGGAAGTCAAGCAAGGACCTCACCGACTGCATTTTCCAATTAGGTGCCATTCAGACAGGCACAGTGTCGTTGCATGTGTTTGAATTAGGTTGAACATTTAATGACAATGAAATATCAGATAGTGCAGAATTTAAGACTACTAACTTTGGTTTATCAATACCTTCCCAAAACATGCGCTCAGCACTCCCACAAGCACGGAGAGCACCGACAGCCTCATCCTGCTCCCCTCTCTGACTGATCAGGATGAAGGTCTTTTAGTGCAAAATACGTACGTATGTGCAATGAGTCCCCTCCAGCAGCTGGATTTAGGCACTCAGCTGGCCCTGGATCCCAGTCTCCCCAGTTGTTGGCACCTGGAGACGTGAGCTGCCAGGGCCACAGCCCCGCTCTAGCCCTCGGTGCAGATCCTTCTCCCCTTCCCCTTCTTCTCACCCACACCCACGCAGTGGATGGCTTAGAGCCCATCCAGTGGTCCTGGATCCTTGTGCGCCCCCCCATCACCTCCCACAGGGAATCTCTCATGCACAGTCAGGTCCCTCAGACAGCCCTGAATGCCACGGTCTCCACAGCAGCTGGG
>NW_009609991.1:27847-40603 GCF_000690535.1 Cariama cristata
ATGCCACGGTCTCTACAGCAGCTGGCCAGGGCTACCCTGTGCCTACCCTGTCTCGCCAAGAGCCAGTGCTGCTTGTGCTATCACCTGTAGAGATGCACCTAGCTCCCAGACCACTTCACCTACTTGCCAACTGGTCCAGCGTGCTCTTCACTAGCTCTTGCATGCTCACTTGCACGCCTACCCTCACTGCAGGTGCTGCACTGTGGGCCCATGGGACCAGGGTCCCACGGCAGAGCCGGCACTGAGACCTCCACACATGTGTGCATGCACAACACTAAGCCCTTGCCCAGCAAAACCGTCAGAAATGGAGTTTAATTTGAGGAGACAGGACAGGCTGCACTGGCTGGAGTGGGCACGGCCAGGTACACGGACTGATGGCCCCTGCTAACACCCCTTCTGTCCCCCATTCCCGTGGTGTGCCCTGACCTGTGGAGCCTCCCCTGCTGACGCGTCCGGGTGGGTCTGGCCCTGCCCTGGGGCTCCTGTGGCACCAGGAGTGGCTGGGCCAGGGGCCTCTGCTGCCATCGCAGGGCTGCTGGGGTTCCCTCTGCCCCTGCCCCTCCCGCCCCTGGGTCTCCTGCCCCATCAGGCAGCACAGGGATGAGCTTCTGGTGGGGTGATGGCTGCTGCGGTGGCCTGGGAGCAGCCCGGCAGGGGAGGATTCAGGATCCCCCACTTGCCCTTGTTGGTCCTGCTATGTTTCTTCCTGTGTGCAAAGATGGGCACTTCTATCACACAAACTTATGTGCATGTGCATATATATATATGTATTTCTAGATATGAAAATGTGCTGATCCCTCTGTCTAGAAACATACTTGGCAATTTTAGCTGCTAATGCTCCACAGATGCTCTTTGGACTGATTAGTAATCTGGTGTTTCATAACCACAGAAGGTTTGGAAGGAAAGATTCTTATTAATTGAAATCTGTCTACCTAAGCTGTGCTCCTTTTCTCCAAGGAGGGTAGTTAGGAAGGCACCCAAAACAGGGAGGAAAACTTTTTTTAGTTGATAGGGAAGTAGGAGAACATGTGGGAGTGAAGAACCTGGGCTGGCAGCCTGCAGCACTGCCACTGCTGAGCACAAGAGCCTCTGATTGAGAAAAGCATTTAGAGTGTCATGAGCAACGCCTTTGCTCTCCACCTAGATGCAAGATGTTGGTGATCTGAAGAAGCTCAAAATGACAATTGTCACTTGATTTTGTAAGATTTTCTTCCTGTTTCTTTTGGTAACAAAGTTAAAGCTTGACCTGGTTGAGATTATAATAACAGTAGTTCTAGCTACAGTAATTGTTTCTTTCTGGTTTTAACCCATTATCGCTTGATATTCCATAGAACTACTTGTTAAATTACTGTTTTGCTGGTCAATGAGGAAACTATTCTCTGTGGATTTGAAAATAATGAAGTGTTTTATCTGCAGATGCAGGGTCAATAGAGAAAATAGAAGTTTTAGTGTCTTTTCTCACATTATTTTTCCTTGCTAAGACTAGAACTTACAAACCTTTGAAGAATATGAAACAGATGTGTTTAGCTACACCTTCAAGACCTGCAAACCCAGCACATATATCCCCAAGACAATCGTTATGTATGGATGAGAAATTTCAGTCCTCGCTCTTTAGATACATTTGCCATCTGATTTATAAATTTTCTCTATTCAATAATGAATCTTACTTTTTTCTTACTAAAAGTAGTTGAAATCAATTAGCAAAGGTTTTTAGTACAATAGAAAACACTACAACTTCTAGTCAGAAAAAAATGGGGGAAAAAATTACTTGAGATATTTCCTGCATAGTGAATCATGGTGTTTGAGATTCTCTTTTGCTTCTTCACCTGACAGCCTGTCCTCCTCTTTTTTTGTAGTCACAGCATATTTTACCTGGTGGCTAGAACATATCTTTCAGTGGATTGTGTGGCAGTGATACTTTGTCACCTTGACATACCTACTGCAGTCTGGTTTCCCCAGGGAATCCTTATATACTGTCTGGGAGCTGAAGCTTCCAAGTTATCAGCAAAATGCTGCTCGTAGCACTCTTCTGCCTGTCAATTTATCCAGATTCTTGGCAATACCTGTGGCAGCGTCTATTTCTGAACTGATCGCGTGGCTGTGTTAGAGGTGGTTTCTTTCGGGTCATGTGTTGTGATAGAGCAATGTAAAGTCACTGTTTGCTTTATGCCATGGTAGTCTTACTAATACATGAATACACATAATGTGATTTTAAAAAGAAGAAAAGAGAGGTGGCGTATGCTTAGGCAGAGACAACTTCATTTTTTTCCCGTATGTAAGTATGTGTTATAAGCACATTAACTCTCATTCAGGTGCTTCTTTGTGAGTTGACTGCAAGCATTTGTAGAGAAGGCAATTTGCCTTTGACTTAACTGTGAAGAAATGTGTTTATATTGGTATTGGGGTGACTGAGGCACTTCCTAATGAAATGTTTTATATTCTTATCATAGGTTCTCTAATGGTCACTTAGCAATATGTTTTGTCTGTATTTTTTGCACATATGTCATTCAAACTTTTAAATTTAGAAGTTCCATTACAGTGCCATCTGTCTCTGCACCAGTGAGTGTGACTGCACACTTTTGAACAGGAAGGAAAAGCAAATTAGTTTCACACTCTCAGAAGAACGATAATCATGATGGCTGATAGACATTAAGTTGACCACAAGCCAGCAATGTGCCATTGCAGCAAAGGCAGCTGGTGAGGAGGAGGGTTGCCAGCAGGTTGAGGGAGGTCATCCTGCCCCTCTACTCAGCACTGGTGAGGCCATACCTGGAGTACTGTGTCCAGTGCTGGGCCCACCAGTGCCAGAGACATCTGAAAGTACTGGAGGAAGTCCAGCAAAGGGCCACAGAGATGATTAAGGGACTGGAGCATCTCTCGTATGAGGAAAGGTTGAGCAAGCTGGGACTGTTTAGCTTGGAGAAGTGAAGGCTCAGGGGGGATCTTGTTAATGTATATAAATACCTGAAGGGAGGATGCAAAGAGGAGGGAGCCAGGCTCTTTTCAGTGGTGCCCCGTGACAGGACCAGAGGCAGTGGGCACAAACTGAAACCCAGGAGGTTGCCTCTGAGCATCAGGAAGCACTTTTTTACCATGAGGTTAACCAGGCACTGGCAGAGGTTGCCCAGAGAGGTGGTGAAGTCTCCCTCCTTGGAGATACTCAAACACTGTCGGGACATGGTCCTGGGCAACCAGCTGTAGGTTGCCATGCTTGAGCAGTGGGGTGGACGAGGTGACTTCCAGAGGTCCCTTTCAACCTCGGTCATCCTGTGATCCTGTGATTCTATGAGTCCATACGAGACTTCTGTAGCATTTGCTTATTTTATGTGTGAGTGTGTATGTATATTATATGTGTGGGCCTCTGTAATCCATAACACAGCACAATAACGTGGCAGCAAGCTTTAGAGTAACAATTCCAACAGAAATGGACATGTTTAGTTCAAATGGGAAATCAGCCCTCATCCCTTTTCCAAAGACTCACTCAAACTGTTGAAGGTCAGCAAATGTGGGATACTTCAGATCAGTGTATTTGTTAGGTAAGTGGTGATTCTTACTTGTAATATAAAACAATTATTGTGTTGGATGAGCAAGTAGTTTTCACTTAAGCATATGGCCTGTTACTGTATTTTGAGGACTTTGCCATGAGAGGTCAATTTACAGGCAGATAGGTGGTAGTTTTCCTTTTAAATTAGTCTGCCATCTGTCAGCTTTATACCCTGTTGACATCGGGACATTATTTCTGATTGAAATATACAGATGAGAGGTTTTTTTAATAAAAATTATGTTAAGAAAAAGCTGGTGAGAACTGAAATAATGATAAACTTGTTTCTTTGAAGAACTGAGTACCTGAAAGAAGTTACTCATGGCAGAAGTTATGTGACAAGCATAGTTAGTAGTTGCTGATACCATGGCTGGCATTCCCAAACTAATGTTAACCCAGTGTCACGGCTGTGTTAGTTACTAGTTAATATATATTAACCTGAATAAGCCTTAGGCCACAGAGAAAGAAACTATCTGTGTAGAGACCATAAATACACCATGTATTTATACACATGCATACATACAGAGAGTTAAATAAACATGTTTTTCTACTTTTGTTCATTGTTTACTCTGAAATGTTCACTTACATCTTGCACCCCTTATTCCTTTTGCTGAAAATGACCTGTTACTCTGCCTGTAAGCATGTTTGAGTCAAAATAAGAACTGGTAGCCTTTGATTGAGGCAACTAGTTGCATCCTCTTATCTGGTAGAGCTGGTCTAATAGAAAAATAGGCTGAGCTTGATAACTGTAGGTCATCGGTGCTTTTAAGAAAAACGTTTCTATGCAGTATTTCAAATGGCTAGATGATATTATTAGGGGAAATTTAACAGAAGTGTTTTAAAATATATTGCAACAGGAGATTAAGACTTAAATAACTTTCCACATGTGAATTCATTATAAGAGCATATAATTTTCATATTTATAGAAATATTTGAACTTGGAGTTTACAGTGGAAAGAAATTTTTTAGAGGAATAGTCTGTTTTAATGATTGATTCACATAAAACTGCTTGCTATTCACTGGGTTTCCATCTTACAGTTTTCATAGCTTGAAATACCTGGCTAATTATTGCTTCCCTGAAATAAACAATGCAAACTAATAAAAATAAGCTAGAGATTAATGTGAAAGAGATTACTTCTCTACTGAACTCTTAAAAAATAATTGACGTTTTCTTTTTAACTTTCCTCTGCTTCTTAAAACTTTTTTTTTTACCAATAATAATTATATTGATCTAGTAGATCTTGCTGTGCACTTAATCCGTCATTCAGGGTTAGGAGAGTGCTCTCCATTGAATTAGTTATTTCTCATAATAAATACTTCAAAAGAGGTATTTCATATGTAGTATATGTAGGAATACAGCTTTTGTTATTAGTACTGTTGCTTTAGGTGGATTTAGTACACAGAAATACTGTCTAAGGTAGAGAAAATGTTGTAGGAAATTTTGAGTTCTGAGCTTTGTTTGCCTGCACAGTCAAAGCAGCTTTGCCATCTAAGAGGCTGAGAAACCATCTTTTGAAATCATGAGGGCAGTTACTTAAATAGATCTGATTATCGATATAATGAGGCATTTCATTTCAGATGTGATATTTTTAGATTGTTATGGCAAAATAAATTTTGGAATTACGATGTTCATAACCATAATCTCATGCCCGCAGTTGGGCTTGTGTTGAAAGAGCAGGTTCTGCAAAACTTTGCACAGCCATCTTGTGGTTTTATACATATGGTCTGCTTTACACAAATGCAAGGCATGCCAGGAATAAGACATGAACCCATCTACGATTTAAACACTGCCCAAAAAGGAGGATTTTATTCCTCTTCAGTCTTCCAGTTTACTCCCAGCTGTTAACATGGTTGTTCTCTGGTTTATGAGCCTAGTAGGAGAATGGTTTTCTCTTAGGGTACAGAGCTGATTCACAGAAGGGCACACAAACACAACCCCCATCACTAGGAGACAGATGGAAGCATGCACCGGTTAACAGGAGATTGAAGAAAGAGAAGGTAGAAACAACCTGTCATTGGCAGCAAACCATTAGTTTGGCTCAGCTACTTGTGAAACTACCTCCTAGGAACAGGTTAGGAGCCCAGTTAGGAGAAAATTGTTTAATTTGGTCACTTTTGCTTTTGTCTTAAATATGTACATGGAATTTAATCTAGTGGCATATGATGGACATACATTAAATTGAAGCATATATCCCTGCATAGATTTAACAGACTAATTTTATAACAATTACTTTTAATACTATTGCTATTTTACAAGCTTGTATTTTAGTGGAAATAGTACTTTGAATATCAGTGAGTTCAAAAGAAAACATTGAAGTAATTCTGTTTTAGCAAACATCCCCCAAAATGACACAAACTTTTATACTATTGTGTTTCAAGATCTGAAGCTTTACAGGTTTGTATCTCTTTATGATGTTAATTTATTTCCTTTTTCAAAATAGTGTGTTTATTTCAGATTCTGATGGCTCTTTCTAGTGCTGATTATTTCAAATTTATTACTCTTCTTTGACTCTTCCATTTCTGTAACCCTCTTAGGAGATGTGACTCTCTCCAAGATAGTACATTTTGTAAAGAGTTTGGGACTTGTTCTTGGTTTTGATTTGTACTGGAGTAAAACCAGCTTTTAATTTCCTGATTTCACACTCTTGGTTTTTGTGAAACCAGTACTAATAAGTTACACTTCCAAGCAATGTCATAAAAAATGTTTGTTTTTTTTTCTTTTAAAAGTTACAAAAGCCAATTTCCAACAGAAGATCTTTAAGATTCAGTTCAGGTGTTTACCCAAATTCAACAAATTAGGAGTTAATATTTTTTCCAACTTACTTTTGTACTTTGTTGTCCACCTTCCTCTTAGAAAATCTATACTGAGAACAGAGAATTGCCATTTTTAATATAAGTATTTGTTTCCTGTAGTTGAAATATATATAAAATTATAATTAGAATTTGGTTAGTGTTTTGTTTGTTTTACTTAAAGGTGCTGGTTAGTGGCTTTGTCCTTGGAGTTTTATGCTATTAATCTTAAGTATTCTCTAAAAGATAACCTCCAGCTGTTTGAAGTTTGAAAGAAAACCGCTTTGCTTCCGATCATGAAATGTTAAAGTGTAACACAGCTACATCTCACCAAGTCACTCCAGACCAGTGACGGTGACACTGTGTTGTGTTCGATTCAGTCAGAAGCTTGTAGTGAATAGAGAAAAAAGAGACCTTTTCCATGACTTTTTTTCACTCCCAATGAAAACTTGTTTAAAGGTGAATGCCTCTTCTCACCCTTTCTTTCTTTACTGAAGAAATTAGGAAATTACTTTATGTGTGAAGCATATGTGGGTCGTTATTAACACTTCTGTCAAAGATTATACAATAATTAAGATGATATTTAGATCAGATTAAGGTACATATCACTATGCAGGCTGGTCTTTCTGTGCAGGAAAATAACACTAGTCAAGGAGACATTATAGAACAAAAAGAAACTATTGCCAAAAAATTAAGCCTCTTGAAAAAATTGGATTAGTCCATGAGATTCAGCAGCTTTCTGCAGCACCTGCGAAGGCAAGTGGTGGTGTGCAGTTACACAAAACAGGCAGGGTACCTGCCGTCGTCAGCCTGCTGTGCTGTGCCTGCGACTTTGTCAATATTCCCTGTGGTAAAAAGGTCATTGCAGTTATTCAGGAAATGCTTTTGACACCCACTTCCAGTTTCAGTTTGAGACTTAGAATTTGGATTCATAAAAACAGCTCCTTCTTTGGATGTATTTGGTTCGTATCTCTGATGTGTTTGCTCATGAGATGGGGCTGGCCTCTTCTCCAAGGTGTAGAGTGATGGTGCAGTAGCAACGGGCACAAGCTGGAACACCAGAAACTCCTGCTAGATGCTCGGAAGAACATTTCCACCACAGGGGTGGTGAAATATGAAGACAGTTTGCCTGGAAGGTGTGTGGAATCTGCATCCTTTGAGATACTTGAAGCTCACCTGGTCAAGGCCCTGAGCAGCCTGCTCTGGCTGGACGTGCGTTGAGTAGGGGCCTTTCTAAATGGCCTCCAGGGATCCCTTCCAGTGTAAATTATCCTGTGGTGCTGAGCTCTGCATGCAAGGTGCAATTACTTGAATGTGTTGGGTATTACATGTGAAGAAAGTCAGTGGTTTTAGTACAGGTACTGCTGTGTGGAAGGGAAGGCAGCACAAGTTAACTGCTTCATTGCACAGAATTCCTTTTTTGGGCCACTTTTAGAGATAAGTGGCATAAAACCCCAGCATGTTACGCACTATGAGTAGCCTCGGTAGAGAGCATCTTGAGTGTTTGCCTTGTGTTCTCCATAAAAGAACAATACTCTTCTATGGCTAATCCAAGCTGCAGTTGATTGAGTTAGATTTCTGCTGCCAGGATAATTGGACACTGTTTCAGAAACGCCTGGGAATTTCTTGAGGCCTGTAACACAAGTTGCCTTACAAAGTTCCCAGTGTGCTGTCCTCTAAACACACAGTCCTCTGTGAAAGGAGTGCTCCAGCCATCCGGAATGATCAGGGTAACCCCGCATGTAAATGTGACCTTCTCCCTGCCTCACAGAGCCGCTGTGTCTGGGTCTGACTGTCACTCACAGAGGCACTTTCTTTCACTTGATTGAGTCTTGAAAACAAGCAAGAAATTTGAAAATTCTCCTCCTTCTTCCCCATCCAAACCATTTTACTCCTTCTGGCCCACCTTAAGATAACGTCCTGTGAACTGGTTTGTGAGAGAGTAGCTGCTGGTGTGGGCTGAAGTGTAAAGTGGCGTTTATGCAAGAGCTAGAAATGCAGGGTGATCTAATTATGTGCAGATGTAACACACTTCCTTTTTTTTTTCTTTTTTTTTTTTTTTAAATTATGCTAATGGTTTTTGGTTTTAACTTGTAAGTCTTCTGGTAAATAATTCGGTTCTTGTACTGATCTGCAACATATTCCTAGTAGTGAGTTAATAAAAATCTGAGTTAAAAAGCATATGTGCGTATAATTTCCAAACAGTTCTTAATATGAATCATTGAGTCATAAAGAGTGGTGGCTGGTAGTTAGTATTCTGGATACTCTGATGCTTAGTTCATTTGATTATAAGTTTCCAGCTTGTTTGTTCATTCGTTACAGCATTTAAAAACATCTCGGCTTTCTCCTCATTTTCCTTAATGGAACTCAGTTGTGGGGCTGTAAGCTGCACAGCATTCTTAAACGGCATATTTAATATGATTCTGTTATCCCTGGCTAGTCGAATTGGCGTATGTCCTTAAAATAAAGTAAAGTGTAATTGATTATTGCTATTGAGACTTTTCCCAACTATTTCTGGAAAGAGCATAATTCCAAAGATTAGGAGAGAAACATTAATCAAGTTATTTCATTATTGTTTTTTGTTAATTCTTCAGAGAATTAACACAGTGGGAGGCCAAAATTGCAAATACTGTAGCTGCTTAAAATGCATTTCTTCGGTAATGTTTAAGTAAGTCTGGTGGTAAATGGGTCACGCAGAAATACATATTCTTCTTGTTCCTAGATACTTTGTATATCAACACGTAGGAAAAAAGAAAACACAAGTTACCTAAAAAATAGCCCAGCATCTGTGTTATGACATGTTAGTGAAGTTGTTGGTGTTTCCTCTCTCTTTTTGTGAATTTCCTCCACCTCCGATAAATGATAAACAGCATCTTTTCAGCATCTCAACATTTTGTAAGGGAAATAGATGGTTCTGTGTTGTATTGTGAATTATATTATTATGATTCTTGAAAATTCCTGAGTCGCTCACACTAGGTACACATTTGGTCGGTACTGGAATTATTTTGAAAATCTGAAAAAACTGAGTCAGCAAGGCTGAAGAGATAAAAGTTGTTGAACAAAACAAAAAGCATGATTTCAATAGTAGTATCTTTGAGACTCATAATTTATTTCTTAGCTACTACTTAGTTTTGAATTATGACCACAGAGTATAAGCTAGTTTTTTCACAATGACGAAAGTAAAAATACTTTTGGAAGTGAACAGTCCACAAGTTACCTGTAGAAATGAAAGGCCTGACCGCCTTCTGGCTCACAGAGATGAACAATGTCATTGTGAAATCAACGTGAGCTGGCTGTACTTGGAATTTCTTCCTGCGGCCAGTTTCGGGCCTCACTTTGATGCCCATTGAAATCAATGGGGATTTTTTTAGTGATATGATGGAATTTGAATTAGGCCTTAAATCCTTATAGAAGACTATATTGTGCATTATACGTAAATTAATGTAAAAGGTTACCAAATGTTTCCAGAGTGCAGATTTTACAAATAAGACGTCATGCTCTTGCCCAGTTGATTTCATCATGAAGGAGAAAAATCAATGATAAATAAAGGAGTTATGGAAGTATAATAATTAATTATTATTCTTTATTTTTTAATTACTTTAGTACCCAGAATGCCTTTTGATTTTTTTGCTGGTTTTTTTAAGTCAGAGTATATACGTGCAGTGGTTTTGAAATGGGGTTTTATGCATGGGTAGAGAGCTATTTTATCAGTAGTTCTTCAGAAGGCAGGGTAGTTTTAATTTAAATCTGTGTAAGACTCAATAGGACTGAAGTTTTTTTATATATAATTTGCCCAGTGAAAGACTTAACCATGTTGGCTTTGGTTTGAACAGACCACGAGGTAAATGTTACAGTGATAACAGAAAAAAAAAAAAAGAAAACTGAAGTTTAATATTTTCTCATTAGTTCTATAGTAGCTGTTGTCCATGGAACATATTGGGAACATACTGTAAAAATAATAATATATTAAAAGAATATGTTTAGGGAAGAAAAGGAAGGAGTTAACAAATACTCAGTTCCTTTTCTTTTCATTCTTTTTATCAAAGGGAATGAAATACTCAATACTCTTACCAGTAAGACTCTGGTTCAAAGACAAAGTGCTAAAATGTGTGGTTTAGTCCCTGTGTCTGCAAGTGTTTTCACTGAGATTAAGGGCCTAACCAGATGAGACCACAATCAGCAAACAGAAGATTTTTCTAATACAATATGAAAGAATTTGAGGGTATATTTACCCATTTTAGAGATGATGAAAATTTTCTTTTCATTCTCTCTTTATAGAACAATAGATGGTAGTGTTTAATTTGCAGATGAGTTCTATGTGTATAAATTATGCCATCCTTAGTCTCATCCTTCATTCTGTTTTAGAGTTGATACAATCATGTCGTAGGTAGTCAAGGATATTTGTTCGTTACGCGCTCCCCATGCATGTATGTTATCTTCATAGGTTGTTCAAAATCTTAATTTCAAAATTGATTTTAATCTTTTATCCTTCCAGACTTACTGGTTATCACTAATAGCAATAACACTAATGGATATCTCTGTTAGTTACATAAATATTCCATCCAGATATTTACATCGGTTGGAGAGAGCCTGCTGTACATACCAAGGGCCTATCTAACGCTTTTTTCTTATATTCTTAAATTTCATGTAGGAAGATGAGGTAATAAGGTGGTGCAGTGATTTTATTATTTCTTCCTTCGGTTAAGTGATTAATTTTTCTTTTTCTAGATTCATAGCATCAGATATAAATTAGTCTGCTTTACTACTTTACTTTTTTAAACATCTAGTTCATTCTAAAGTGAAAACTGTCCTATATTAGTATGACCTTTTGGGAGATCTCATAGCAGTAGTATTGATCAGTGACACAAGTTTTAGAAATAATGCAGAGAAGCAGCCAGAATCTCAGCTGAAGTCTGTATAAATCTCATCTGTCTCTCTCAGTTGGAGTGATGCTGATGTTGCAATACTTACGCAAAATGGGGAAGAACTTGGCTGCTTTCGTATTTCTAAATTTAGTATGTGGGTGGGCCAGGACAGTGAACAGTTTATAACATTTCTATGCAACAAAGTTAATAAATCCATTTCGTATGTGAACCTCTGTAAACCTTTCGTCATCCATTAGAAATGTTGCTGTGCTGTGACAGTAAGTGTCAGTAGCAAGAACGACTGGAGGAAGACCTAGTACGCTTATTTCCTGTAACATTAAAGCCACTGTAATTATGGGTCATTTGCCTGGCTTCTTTGGTAATTAAGAGTTTTAATTGCTCCTAGTTCCAGGGAATTAGTTAAGCTTTTCATTATGCATATTGCCTTCCATAATCATCAGCTCGTCTCATACAGTAAGCTTAGTGACATCATGGAAGTCAATTAGGTCTTTCAAGGCAGAGCAGTGAAGTACATTTCTTTGTACAGGCTGGATTAGAAAAGGTTTCTGAAAGGCCTTGATAATGCTGTTCTGTGCAACATTTAAGCTTACTCTTCAAAAGGCAAAGCCTATCAGGGTTTCGTTTACTGTCCTCAGAGTGCTTACAGTCACGAACTAAGGTATTGTTAAGAACAAAACCTATGGGCAGAACCCTGCATCCGTTCTAATTGCAGTATATCCAAGCTTTGCAGGATCAGCTGGTTAGGTATTTGTAGTTCGTAATAGTGATAATTATCAACATTTGAAAATATCACATTGTTCAAACTGGAGTTCAGTGACTATACAAAGGAGATGAGCACAAAAGAGATTGGTGTGATTCCATTGGCTCACTGAAAATCATTAATTAGGTTTTACTTTATTACACGCAAGGTAGAAAGCACCTCTTTCTTTCTCTTGGCTGACTCCAAGTGGTTGCTGACATGTTGATGGGCAAGAATCAATATTTTAAAAAGAAAAGAAAGCAGAAATAAAGGGTTCATCCCCTCTTCCTCTTCCACAGTCGGTGATGCAGATGGGTGTATATAGTGCAGACATTTAATACATCTTACAAAAATGCTTTCTTCGCACATAATAAAAGTTTTTGCAGGTTATAACTCGGTTTTCTGAGAGCATAGCCAGAACAGACAAACGTTATGCATCCCTCATCTTCCCTGGTGAAATAGCTGTGTGTTAGAGAGCCTAAAAGATGCAATATGCTGTTGTATGTTCTCCCAGTGTGTCATATCTGGATTCAGTCAAAATGAATTTAAGATTAATTACCGTGCAGATGCTGAAATCGAGAACTTTACCCTTGTTCTAATAAGGGGTATCTAAGCCAGGAATTGAATTTAGCTTTCCTACTAAGTTTTATTTGGGGTCATTCTTTCTTTTAAAACAGAAGATTAAAAGTTCATAGTAACATTATTCTTTAATTTTTTCCCCTCACCTCCTCGTTTCTCAGTGTCTTGTATTTGAAGATTCGCCACTTGGAGTCAAAGGAGCCCTGGCAGCAGGGATGCAA
>NW_009609991.1:40634-55959 GCF_000690535.1 Cariama cristata
ATGATTCCAGATGAAAACTTAAATCCAGATCTTAAAAAGGAGGCAACACTACTGCTGAACTCCATGGAGGATTTCAAACCAGAACTGTTTGGTTTACCAGCATATGATTAATGCCTAGTGTCTATGAACCATGCACTTGATGATTGGAGATTGGGAAACTGGAACAAAATTTTGTTATGGTTTTATGATTGTTTTGCATCTTTTCCTCTCTTCCTCAAAACTAGAGGACAAAAATCCTGTTAACACCAAATCTTCCACACAGTACCTTTGAAAGTTGACTGGAATGTTTATGATTTGTCCTTGTGATAAATGGTAAATTAAAGCAGCATTTCGTCTTGTGAAGTGAATCCAGCCTTATTCTCAGCACATCATAATGTTTTCTGGGAATATTATGAAACTATTTAGACAATTTATTGTAACTGCATTAGAAGCTTCTTGTTCTGTTTCCACTTGAATGACTTACTGTTTAGATCTTAGCCAGAAATCTCTTCTGGATTGGCTTTTATCCCATTACATTGTTTATGATACAGTTATCACTATCAACATGTTTATCCATTTCTTCATCCTGTACTTGCCCATCTATTCCCGTTTGTATCATGTTGTCATTTTTTTTGCAGTTATTTGCAGGGATTTTGTTGTACTTTTTGTGTTTTCTTATTTTATTTCCTTCTTGGGGGTTGAATGAGACGACTTCCAGAGGTCCCTTACAACCTCCATTATTCTATAATTCTGTCATTATCTTTTTTGGCATGGTGATCACCTGCTAGGAGCTATACAAGGTTATGTAATCCTACAGTTTAACCAAAATGCTTTGCATCTTCCTTCTTTCATTTCCTTATATTCTCCTCATTTTCCATGTTGCCGTGTAGCCTTCCCTTTCATTCTTGTGAACTGAACCCATCCTGTCTCCTTGTTTCAGTTCTGATTAAAGTTATGGCCTTATCTCCTTTGTATCCAAATAGCTTTCTGTAGGCCATCCTTACTTTTCCATTCTTACCTCTTTCTTGAGCCCTTTTTTTGCCAAGTTCCCTACAGAGAATTTTGCTGTTTGTTTTTAAAATACAGAAATTGTAGTTTTGGTTTATTTAATACTTAAAATTTATTTTCCTGGCTACCATAATTTCTACAAAATGTTTGTGTTGTCATCTGTCTTTCTTACTTCTGTCTGTTTCTGGCATCTCATCAAGACAAGGGTAAGGGTCTCTAGAAAATGCTAGACATGTAGACTGGTTTTGGTGGAATCCACAAGTGACATGTATGACATGATGGAAGCACTGTCTTTTACTTTGTCTAAAGAAAGCTATATTATGTAGGGTTTATGACTGCTTTATAGCACAAATTATTGTTTTCAACATTTAAAAAACCTGAATTTCTAATTGAGTGTCCATTAAGGTACTCCAAAATCTTGGTAAAATGTCAAACTCCGTAAAGACAAGAAACGTGAAATATGTCGAATAAGAGAATTTCCGTGTATTATGAGAAGACTTCTCTGACCTAATTTTTTTTTAATATCATCTGTTTATCGAATGATCTTCCTCACAAAAATCTTTTCTAGACATTTCTGGTGTTGAACTGTTTTAGGTTAAGGTTTCTTTTTCAAGAACAAAAATTAATGAATCATAGTCCCATCAGTATTCAGAGAGAGTTTCCTTACATTTTTTTTCCTCCTGTATTTAAAAAAAAAAAAAGCAAACTTCTACATCTTTTATGTAGACTGGTATTATTTTCTGTTACTGTAGTCTGTTCATGCCTCAAGAAAAGAAAATTTCATTCCATATGGTCAGTCAAATATGACTTAGATGGTACCAGAAGATTTTTAGTACATATAGTGTAATGGTTTGCAGTTAAATGCGTTTCACCTAAGGATCTGGAAGCATTTTTTTGAAAAAAGGGTGAATATTATTTCACTGTAGGTATTTTGCATATTATGTTATTTCTTTAGGCCCATGGATATTGCAGTCATTAGTGTTTCTACAGTGACAGCAGCCTGTCCCATCCAACATGAATGCCATTTCTGGTCTTTCCAGACAAGATAACAGAAATATTGCTGTATAATTCCTCCTTTGACTTACATTACACAACACAAAATGTTACTGTAGAGCAATAATTCTGAGCTTTCAAGTGTAAAACAGGTGCCTGTTGGGATCCCCTTCATTCATAATTACTGAATTCCAGCAGGGAAGTTACTAGGTAGAACAAGCTTTGATAAGCTGTAATTAGTAACTTTTTCAAAGTTTTGCATATATTTAATTTAACTGGTGAGTTTTACAAAAAATAAAAATTAGGCACGTCTCATTTACAGTTTACTTCGAAGGAACTGTCATCAAAGTCTTGAATTTTCTTTTTAAAGTTGTAGAGACAATAAATATATCACTGACAAAATCAGAATTACTTCATCATGACTACCATGATGAGATCAGCATATCCTGCTATTCTAATTTAGTAGCCTTATCTTTTGCTGAGAATTAATAGTCAGAAAACTATCACTTCTTAACAGTAAATCCTATCCCATACAATTATTCTTCCATGTATTTAGTATCCCACCTGACAGTGAGATTATTGCTCCAAACTGAAATCTGTGAACCTGAGCCGTATGGTATAACCTTCCTCTCCTTTTAGTAAAATTCCCTTCCATGTACTTCACTGCTTGCTGTTGGCCAACTTCCTGGTCCTGTGCTGAACCATCTGACTGCCATTAAGTATCAGTGTTGTGGTTACCTTTTCTCTTGTCTGAATGAGGAATCAAAAGGGTACACAAAATTAAATTCTTCATCTATAGCAATCTTAAAAATCCTGTCATCTCCATCATATGTGAAGTGGATATTCATGTTAGCAGTAGGTGACTGTAGTCTGCCTGATTAACCATATACAAAATATCAACATATGTTTGTATGTATTTCTTTACCCACTTCTTGGTTAGATTTGTGGCTCTGTAGTTCGATCATCTCAATAACATCTGTTCAGAAAAGAAAAAAAAAAGGATTAAAAACTTGGATCCCTTCCTTTCCTTCCATCTGCTGTTTTCCAGATGAAGTCCTGTTCTGACTGAACTAAAAAAATCCATACCAGATCCTGGCTACAGATCATGAGGACATGTGAGCAATCAGGACATTTGAATGTTCCATCTGTGTTTGTATGAAGACGACTGTTAAAAACTAATCCAAAAACTCTATGCTCTAACTCAGCAAGCAGACTTCAATCCCAACAAACACTTAAGAGCATGCTTAATTCGTTTTTATTAAGCATCGAAAGTAAGCACCAGCTTACTTTTAAGGATACGTTTAGTTTTATTTGGCTTAATACAGAACATGTGCTTCCAGCCTCCACAAAATAAAGGCAAAACTTCATGACCAAGTTTTTACCATTGGAAAACAGGGTAAGTGCAGCAAGTTGGAGCTAAATTCAGCCATGAAAATATTTTTTTTTAAAAAAAAAAAGGCAAGTTAGTGATGTATAAAGTGTTGTACTGGAACTTAAACTCCTTTCTGCCTCACAAGTGAATTAGGTTTTACGTTTTACTGGAACTCCAATGGGATTAATCTTGGTAGAATTTCCAGGTTGCAAAGATGTACATAAATAGGGGTTTCATTGAACATATTCAGGTGAAAATTCATTGCATTGGAACAGGAGTAGTTTCAAAATGCAGTCTGACTTCTGTGAAGCTTGGCATTTGCCTTCTACAAATAAAGATCGGAAAAAGCTGAGATGTTCATTCCTCATTTGGATTAGATGTATTTCTAACAAATGCTATAGTTAAACCATAGAAAGCTCTGCCCAAAATCAAGCTCATGGTGCATATATTCCAACAAATGTCTTCAGCAGAAGCCAAATTAGATAAATTAGAAAAAATTGTAAGAAACTTCATACTAAGAAGAAATGAAATTATTTTCCACTGCATTAAAATTCATCCATGTCTTTAGCAATTAGAGAATGAAGCTTGCAATTTTCTGCTTTATTACTAGCTGTAGATAACTGGTTATCCATGCAGAAATCCACTTTTCTTTATCTTGATTAATTTAGACACCAAAAAAACTAGCTAGGCACTGAATTCCACAATTCCATGGGCCATATGAAAAAATTATTTCTTTCTAGTATTTTAATATTAGAATAATTTTAAACAAAAAAAATTAAAAAATAGAAACCTTTTTTGTAATTGATTTGTTTCCATTTATTTATTTCTAATTTACCACTTTGTAACTTCACTGAACTTCCTGCATTTTGGCATTCAGAGGGTAGAACTGGTTTTTTGCCAAATTAGTGGAAATAAATGGAAAGACTGGAGTAGAGGCAAATGAGATCTCTCAGAACACTTCTCTGTCCCAAGGGAAACATGACTGTCATCAACACTTTATGTTAACCTTTCCTTTGGCTGACACTTCACAAATTCTGGATCTAATCACATTATTATTATTATTATTATTAGGCATTGGAACTGGCTCCCCAGGGAGGTGGTGGACTCACCATCCCTGGAGGTGTTCAAAAAACGTTTAGATGTGGCACTTTGAGATGTGGTTTAGTGGGTTTAGCAGGCATGGTGGCATCGGATATATGGTTGGACTTGATGATCTTTGAGTTCTCTTCCAACCATAATGATTCTATGATTCTATGATTAAAGCGGAGAGCAGAAGGACCACAAGAACTCAAACCTGTACCAGAACTTGCAAGAGCTGAGGACCCTACCCCAGCAGCAGAGCTCATGGGGTGTGCCAGTGGCTGTGTCTGCACCAGGGAGCTCAATGCAACAAAAAAAAATATATTTTAGAGGGCAAGGGCTAGCATGAGACAGGCTGTTGATCTCTTCTGTTCTTCAGCCCTATAGGCTCTAAACCATCCATATTCAAAATGTTAGGAGTTGACTCACTCGTGATTAAAACAAGCCTCAGCAGGGAGAAAGCATTTCCTCTCTCACCCCTTTCTTTGCACCTCTTTCCAATATCTGCAATATGAAACTGGTACATGAAGTGAAATATTAACAGGATCATTGTCAATATTGAAGGTACCTTGGATTTAAAAAATAGCAGAGAGGGCATTATTTAATGGAGAAAAACAAAATGGTAGAAGAAAGGAGCTGGAGACAAGGAAGCAACCCATGGTATAAACCATCTAGAACCAAACACTCCAATAAAATGAAGGAAAAGGAAACAGAAGAGTCAAGTCTTCTACTTCTACTTAGAAAAAAATGTAAAAGCGGTAATTATGGAGGGAAAATCTTTGCATTAACAAACAAAACCGAGTTCAAAAACATATTCAACGACACTTTGTTACGAGGCATTGAAATGTATAGAGGTAAGAGTCAACTTCCTGAAGTACGTTTCTTAAAACCAAGGTCCAAAGAAAATTAAGCAGTTGGAATCCAGAGTCAAAGAAGGTGTGTAAATCACCTTTGACAAGCATCAGAGCACAAATAGATGTAGAAAATGTATCAGTAGATGTCTCAGTTCAGATGCTGGTAAGATTGTGACATCATTTCAGTTTTGACTTCAAAATTTTGAATTTGTTGAACAACTACAAAGTGGAAGAGTATGTCATCAGCTTGAAGACAACTGAAAAAAACTGTTACATACCATTTTTTCTCCATCACCTTTAGCTCAAACTGCATATTGATGGAGTGAATTCTTAATTTCTTTGAAGTCAACAATACCCCTATGGCAACTAGAGAAGTTTGCTCATAGAAGGTGATATTGGAAATAGACTTTTAACTGTCTTTTGTCCATGATACCATGGTTACTTTAAAAAAGTGTATTGTGGTGATGTCACTTACTCCTCAATTCACAAACAGCAATAACACCATATAGCCAGCAACTCCTCCTCATTTAGAGAACTTTGGAAGTTGGAGAACAGAGGTTTAATTAAGTTCCTGTAGATCTGACAAAGCAGTTTCCACTGTATCATCTGGATGTCTTGCTCGTAATTTAATTAATTACTACTACCTACATACCTAGGGTGTGGGCAGTGTGTCTAATAGTAGTAGTATCCAATCCAGATCACTGTATGACTGCAGGTAAAACTGCCAACCTACACTTGAATGTGATAAAGAATTAGAAACTTCAAACTAGAGGTTCATTGTCCAGATCATCCTCCTACTTTCTGTGAAAAGGAAGTGTTTAGGAGCGGATCATGTAGATCTACAACTGATAGAAAAACACACCTGCCACGGGCTCCCCATACAAAGATGTGGCTTGTTTGGGCAAGAATGTAAATATGATAGTTCCACAAAATAGTTTTATTCCTAATGACTTTTTCCAAAGGCAGGGTAGAAATGTGCAGAGGCAAGAGGACGAACCGCACAAAGGAGGTGCCCAAGACCAAGAAAAGGAGAGGAGTTCTTCTAGCTGTTAACCAAAGTAATGCTTTGGCATAACAAAGTCTGATACACAATTTTTTTCTCACAGTGTTCTCTATTGCATATGAACTTTAGAGGTAAACAAAAGTATGTGAAATGCAGTTAGGCTTCAGTTGCAGAAAATTCTCTGTATTCATTGCTAGAAATGCGAACAAGCATGTCTGTGACATACCAGTACAACCGCTGTTCTCAGTGGTTGCCCCAGCTGCAGCTTCTCATGCTCTTTAGTTAGTCAGCTGAGACATGGCCGAGCACTGGACCGTGGTAGTTAAGCTCAGGAAAGAGAAGGTAAGTGCTACACTGGGGTGGGAGAAAAAAGAAAAAAAAAAAAAGATAATTTTTTCCCTTTTCAGAAAATGCTGCAAGTCATTCAATAGTGGTGTACTTTGTGGAATGTCTTTTTACTGTAGCAGAATGTCATTTCAGCAAACAGTAGTATCACACAGGAATATTTCACACATTTAACTTGCTGCAGAATATCCACAGAGACGTGGGTATCATCAGCCAGTTTTAAGTAGGGAGAGCGCAGTTTTCATTACAGTACCAAAAAAGGGGAGGAATGGGGTACACAAGATGGGGGAAACCAAGTGTTAATCTTTGCTGAAATACCACCTTGATTTAAAAATGGTGAAGACTGTGCAAACTACATTGAATCATTTTATTACTGTGTCTTCATTGCTTGGATATGATCCAAAAGTGCTATATTTTCCTGAAAAATTGGAAAGCTGATTAAGTCAAAATGGATTTCCTGGTGGCCTATGACTGCAGCCTTGTAAACTTATCGATTATGGCCCTCAACATTGTTCTTATTGATGGCTGCATCTGAAACATGGTAAAGCCCATGGCGTTCACTTTCTTCAGACCAAACACATTAGGAAAGTGGCTTTATGTTTTTCAGTGTAATATGAGGTAGGAAAACGTGGTGGATTTTTTTCCCTCTCTAAAGCAAATCTTAATGTAGGAAATTTATTAATCGTATAATTTCATCATGGCATATTTCCTTAGTCTGTGTTACGTAACTCTGGTTAGTAATGATTTTATCAGAGAGTGCATACCTGACTGAAATTTGTGGCTGGAAATGAATTGATTTGTCTGGAGTGTACTAAACACATTCCACGGCTATCTTATCAAATTATTGTTAGTTTTTTGTGGGTATGGTTGAGGGAAGATGGTTTGTATATGGGGCATAGGTCCTTTCAGCTCTGATTTTCTAGTGAAGACTCAACTGTATTAGGAACAGCTTGTCAACCTCTTCTGATACAAAGGACTTTTTGACATCCACATGAAAGGAGCTGGTGCACAGCTGTAATCTGTGTGCTTCTTAAAACCACTGCTGGATCTGACATGAAATTTATACTCCTTATAAACTCAGCAGAGAGTGCTTTAGCTTCAGTGAAGTTCACACCTGTGTGGAATTTTGCTGAAGGGAAGTGAATAGCGAAATCTAGCTGGAAGGAAGGAAGGCAATGAAGGAAGGAAGAAAGCAAAGAAGGAGGAAAGAAGGAAGAAAGGAAGGAAGAAAAGAAAGGAAGGAAGGGAAGTAAGGAAGGAAGGGAGGGAGGAAGGAAGGGAGAAAGGGAGGAAGGGAGCAGCAGAATGCCCCCCTGCCCACTGAGTTGGCTCCAAGCCTTCTCAGTCAGGCAATTCATCAGTTTGGACATGGAAGACATTATATGATTAAGAGATCTGTTTGGCTTTTCTCCTTGCAAGATGAGACTCCATGGGCTTTAAAACTACAGGATATTTCTCAATGACATTTACCTAGATTACCAACCTTCCCCAGGAAATGGAAGCAAACCTTTATTACCAAAAATTCTGCTTTAAAGAGAGAGACTGCTTAAAGGACTAAACACTTGGTATGAGCACCTCATGGGGAGGTTTACGTTCCCTTTTCCAGTGATACTGAACCAGGTGTAGACTACTGACTGTGATGTTTAGCAAATAACAGCACCTAACATGAAGCAGCCTTCTTTTCAGAGCGAACTGCATTAATATTTACCACACTTGTGATCTAAGATTTACAGCTACCTCTGCCTCTGTGCTCCTACTGTAGTATCAGTACCCAGTGTAGCTATTCGGTGGGTAATCTGGACTTGTGTTATATCAGCTTCTAATTGCTATAATGACCACACCAAAGAGTGCACATTTAGGAGAGTATATGTGTGAGTGATTACATACTGAGTATCTGAGATAGCTCTCACAAAAATGACCAGGACCATCCATTCGGAGCTATCATAGTTATTTGTTCTAATCTGCCTATGATTCTTACACAACTCCCTGCATTTTTAGTTCAATAATTTACAAACCTTTCTGCTTACACACTTCCTTCCATTAAGCCGTCTGAAGTTACTGCCACCTTATTGGCCTTGTTGGTTAATATTAAGATGTCTTTTTCACAAGAGCTTTAGTTTTTTGTCTTGGCTTGGGTTTGGTTTTTTTTTGTTCTGATCTGGGGTTTTTTGGGTTGATTTTTGGTTTTGGTTTTGGGGTTTTTTTTATGAGCTAAGTAATTACAGGACAAAGTAGTCACTTCAGACAAGTGTCAGTAAAATGTATTTTCTCAGACATGCTGTTTCTAAGCCTCTGTTAGAGGCAAGTGAACATTAGGTACTAGACAAACCTCTGACTCCAGGAGGGTTGGGTTTTACTGGAAGACTTCCAACACTGCTTTGCACAGAATTTGTTCTATAGCTAAATATCCAATCCACTTTGTGCCGTGACACTAGGCAAACTTCATCAACATTTAGTTGATATAAATTAACACGTACTGTAGAATTGTTCATACAGTTCTATAGAAAATTTAAAAACAATACTGCAGACTATAGTCTAATAGTCTGCAGTATTGTTTTTAAATTTATGATAAATCATGATACTGTCTTCCTACCTGGTTCAGTGGTAATGGTAAGACTAAAAGGGTGCCACACACATTTCTTGTTTGACTGTGATGGCTAGAATGAAAGAAAAATCTCTCTCATGAGAGATACAAGTAATTGCAGCTGATAAAATCCTCTGTTAAATGGGCTATACATCACACAAGTATATACAGGCAATTTCCTTTTAGCCCATCTCCCTCTCTCCTCTGTTACTTTCCTCTTCCCCTCCCCCGCCACATATAAACATTTGAGTTTAGCATGTGCTAAAAGGTAAATATAAGGATTAAAATATGTTTTAAATTCCTAACAGTATATCAATACTTTTGACATGATTAAACACTATGGCTCATATGAATTCATCTTTGAAGGCAAGAAGTCATCAACATATATGTGACTCTAGTACTAGCGATTAAATGGCATCTTCCCTTCTGGGTTCCACAGCTGAGCTGTCATTCCTGGTGTGGTATTTTTCGGTTCTGTAATGTTTACATTGAAAGTATCAAGATAAATGCTCTCTTCAAATGTGTGGATGTTCATCTGGATAAATATCCTACCTGCCTTGATAATTAAAAAAACTTTCAACTATTCTTGCCAAATTACTAATTTTTAAAAATATTTTAGGTTTGTAGCTGTATAAAAAGTAAAAATTTATTGTTCTTATCTGTTTTATTCAGTAACTCATATTTTTGCAAGTAAAATGTCCAAAGAAATGTCTGATAAAATTTTAGACAATCCATGCCAAACTAAAGATTCCAGGAATTCCAAGTAACCACGGTTGTTTGCACTTACACATTAGACAGAGACTTTGTCTTTGATACCAGATTCTGCCCTAAAAGGGACCCAGGGAAAACACAAGCCATTTCAAATGTGAAAAGGGAAAAAGTGCATTCTACTAATTAAATTAAAAACAACCTGAGATTTATTTGTCAAAAGGTAAAATCTGTCACCTCATCAAGGGGTCTTTTGGGGAAACACCACCTAGATCTTTGTTTTACAGTGAATCTCATCCACAGATTTCTTGGTTTACAGCCCAGCATGCTGGCACAGTTATCCCTAGTGATGCGAACACAAATCACTTTTGATGTTGAAGATTAAAACTAATGCACTGGGACTCCTGCAAACACAAAGCCAACCCATTGCATGGGCCACGCTTGCCATGTGCAGTCAGGGTGAATAACTAGACTGCCGTATGCTAGAAGAACTTCTACATGAAAAAATAGCTGCTGTTAGTCATGTTGTCTGAAGGGAAAGACAGGAAAAAAGTACCAACAGCTCTGAGCAAAGTGTGCCTATAATCGGTGATTGTCTGATCACTGCAGAGCAGCCAGATGGCAATCCAGGCGTCGCTGAGTCCCCTTCGGGAATCGGTAGCCACCTTCAGTGTACCGAGCTCCTTCTGCCAGAAAAGCAGAACTGACAGTGTATCCAAAATCCTTGAAGTAAGAATCGTCACCATTACCGAGTTATACCCCTTTCTAAAGTCCAAAGCATAGCCGTGAAGTCTTTGATTATAGTTCACTGATAACAGCACGATACTTTTCCCTTCCTGTACTTGCAGGGTTTTTTTGGAAGTGCATATACGCTAGGTGAGTTATTCAACTCCTTTGGTTGTCTGATTGCACAGCTGATTACACATGTAAACAATCAGCAGACGTGATCTTTGCAGATGCAATTAATCACAAAACACGCACACAAAAATATAATTCTGCATCATAAAAGTTAAAAACTTGTAAGCCAGAATGCAAACAGGGATTTGAAATATTGGGAACATATTAGTGAGGCATTTGGATTTTTTAACAGGAAATTTGCTTTAAAGTTATTACATAATATTTTAAGTAAACAGTTTGTAATTAGTTTTTTGTAAGACCATTGCTGTCAGGAATATTGTAACTATAACTGCACAATTTAATAACCATTGAAAGGAGAATGTCAAATTTACTCAAATGCTGTATTTTACCCATATTCCAAATCATGTCATTTTTTAATTATAGCTGTAAATTTTACAAAGACAAACTTCTGATTAAGATTAAGAACTAATATAAAATAAAGTAAAACCTGTAATAGCAAACAAAAAATGGCTCCTGCATCTAGAATACACATAAATCCCTAGCTGTCCATTCTCTTTACAAAGAGAAGAGACAGCTTTTTTATCCCTTTTTTCTTTATCCCTCTTTCTCTTTTATCCCGTCAAATATGTAGCTTAATCACCCAGGATTACTACGTGTACTCCCTCTGATCGACACAATAAGAAGTTTGCATCTCAGAATAATAAAAAGTATTAAAGACTGAGGGGAAAAAAAATAATCACTTTGCCTACGTAAAGCCAGGGTAACTGGAAGCAATGCAACTGAGCTGTCTTTGCATACTGTGGGTAACACTGCAGGTCTAGGGTGGCTGGAGAAGGGTGAAGATACCCATCGAGTGGATTTTGTTTAGATTGATGATTCAGATTCTTTTTCAGCTTTTGTCCAGTGCAAACGTGACCAATCACAACATAAAAGTAAAGAAATAGTGAAGTGAGCTGGATGTAATTGCAACCCTTCAGCTGCTTCGTGAAATTAATGTTTCTGTCCCTTTCCCTGCTGTGTGTTGGCTGTGGACTGATGAGACTGCGGAGCTTCAGGAGGCCTCCTGGGAACTCTCCCATCCATGCCCGTCGTGGCAAAGATGTTTCAACAGACTGTCCTAAGTCATGGACCCAAAGCTTCCAGGGTAGCAATTTGGCAAAGAAAATATGTGGCTAATTTTCTGTTTGGGGCATGGCTTCTTTGTGTTTCAACAGGGAATAAAATAAAATATAATGAAGCCACAATGATTACCTTCAGTTTTCCTTCAGTATTTCTGTTCTCTTTTGGGAAACATCCAGATAATATAGTTCCATCATAGTCAATGATAAAAAAATTTCCATTACAAAAGTTACTCTGAAGACTGTTAAGCTCTTTCTCCCTCTCACTTGGATGTACCGTCAGCGTGTCTATGTAATTTACATCAAAGAATTATAACAGAAGTGTCAGAGGAGTTGTCTACACTGTCAAGGTTGATTTTCAAAAGTATTGAAACACAGAGGACATTCAGGAAACATCTGGAAGAGAAATGAATGTTGTGCCAATATTTTAAAAAGACTAAATAGAATAACCTATTTAGTTATAAGCTTGTCATCATAAAAACAGTCTGAGGAAAAAAAAAAATGAAACGCCTAATATGGGACTCAGTTTATAGAGAACTGAAAGAGAGTAATTTAATTAATGCAAATCAACACAGGTTTCTGGAAAACAGATCTTCTCAAAGTAACTTGAGGGCTTTTTTGAAATAGACAAATTTAACTTGTAAAGGTACCGTTGCTGGAATATTCTTGGATTTCTATTCTGACCTGATATGGCACAGTATCTTGATAAATAATGTGAAATAATAAAAAAGTCTGCATGCTATACATAAAATCTGTTAAAAGTTACCTAAATAATAGCTCAGTGTAATTATAAGCAAGACTCATTGTTAAGTGGCTACGGAGGTTGAGTCACAGGGATCAGGTTTTGGCTCTAAGCTATTTAATGAGGTTACGAGTGTCTTGGGGGAAAATAATTACTGACACAGCCTTCAAATGATGCACGAATTACAGAAGGAGGGAACAAGCAGGTGGAGGCAGAAGAATGACTGGATACCGGTCAAGAAAAATCTTCACGGGTTATTAAGTGTGCCACTGGGTGAAGTGTTCATGAATGCAGCCCGTTCCCCCAGAATGGGGAACTCTGTCCCGCTAAGGCACAGCTCTGACGGCACTCAGGATCACGCTGGATGGGTCTGCAGGAAATGAGTCTGTGGTGCAGAGGCAGACACATCGGTTAGGAGTTGCCAAATCTCGCAGTGGGGAGGCAGCTGCAGCTTCATGGCCCCAGGTCCAACCGGCAGTGGGGCTGAGCGTGTACCTGAGCAGGCAGATGCCCACAGAGCACACACGCACACCACGTACATTGTTCAGTACAGTATAGTTCAATCAGTTGCCAGCTGCACAGGTAACACAGACAGACGCCCAGAGCACTCGCACAAACACAGGCAGCACCAAGGGACGCATCCTGTCCTCCTCTTTACCCGAGCAGGGTGGAGGTTGGCTACTGAGAATATATATGTACATGTGTGCAATGTGCATCCCTCCAGCAGCTGGGCTCAAGCAGCCAGTCTGCCCAGAAGAGTTTCTATCACACAACCGAACAACACCTATACTCCAGGACCCAGCAACACGTTAATTCTCAAGCCGGAACCAAGAACACACCATCTACCCCTATGCATGCCCCATTTCTGGCAGAGGCACCCTTGGCCCCCAGGCTGGAAGGCATTTGCCATGCTGGGTCCCCCCAACCTAGAAGGGCACCCCTGCTCGAGGGGCTCCCTTCTGCACCCCTGCCTTGCAGGAGAGGCAGAGCTGCCGTCAGCAGAAAGGCTGAAGCCAGCCTTGCCCACATACCCGGAGAGGTGTCAGGCGGGAGCAGAGAGTGGCCTCCGGGTTCAGTTCTGGTGCCACCACTATGAGGAAGGAAACTTTGAGGAGCTCTTCAGTTTAGCAGGGTTTTTGTAAGCTAGAAGTCTTAAATTTGAAGCTAGATAAATTAAGATTACAAAGTAGGCATGTTTGGAAGAGGGTGTTGTTGCTAGGACAACTTGTCAATCGATGTGTTGAATTCACCGTTTCTCGAAATGTTGAAATAAGAAAGTTTTTTTGGTTTTATTTTTGTTTTAAAATTTATGCTTAATTCATGTAAGACCTAACCCAGGGAAATATTTCATCATCTGTCAAGGAGTAGGTCAGATCTGAAGTTCATAATGATTTTACTTTCCCTTATAATCTATGAAAATGGGCTTTAGAAGCTGTTTAGTCCTTCCTGAAAATTTTTTCCAGTCTTTCATCTCATTGAGACATTGAGTTGAAACATCCTTTTACATCATGTCCAGATCTCCTAAGTGAAGTTTTTTTACTAACAAAAAACAGTCAGAGGTAATCTTTCATGCATTTTTAGTAGCAGTTATAAGAATTAATCTCAAAAGCAATTCAGCAATTTTTAAAAAGAATAGTATAGCTATCTGGACAACTATCATTCTTTATGGACATTAGAGATACGTAACTGTATTGTGAAATTTTCACAATAAAATACAATCGTCTCACTTTTCCAAATTAGATTCAGCTTTAAATCTCTTAAGGTAGAAAGGTATAATATGTAAAATATAGTATCTCAGGAAATGCCTTGACAATTAATTTTTATGGGTTCAGGTTTTGTGGGGTTTCTCTGTCCAAATAGGAATTTCAGAAATGCCTCTACTCACAAGAATGCTGAGAACAGTGGTGGCAATATAGCCACCGACTTTGCCTCCCTCAAGAAAAACAAACCATCATTTTTTCAGTTCAGCAAAACAAATAACAAGGTACATCAAAGGGTCGCCTCCAGAGTGATCTCATGCAAGCACTGACATAAAATCTCTACAAAAATACTAATCCTTTAGCAGTCACTTTTAATAGGATAGTAACAAAAACTGAAAAGGATGACCAGGGGAGGAGAGGCAAGTATTCCAAGGATAATTTTCTTATTTTGCTTAAAAAAAATTTCCCAAAGCCTTTCCTTATTTCTATTACAATAGATATAATTTAAAAAATGCATTAGATGGTCATACCAGAGTTGATGAGAAGGGGTAAATATTTTGGCTAGCTCATCTGTAACGATATTTAAAAGTTTGATGGATGAGGACTACTGTTTCTAAACATTATCAAATTCACCATATTGTATTCACATTAATCAGGTTAATATACCATTATTTTAAATAGTTCATAATTCAACATAAGAAATACCAAAAATGTACTCAGAGGGAAAAAGAGATTTTATGACCTTTGGAAGAAGGGCCAGGCAACTCAGGACTGCAAGGGTGTCATGAGGTTATGCAGGGAGAAAATTAGAAGGGCCAAAGTCCAACTAGAACTTAATCTGCCTACTGCAACAACAGGCAATAAAAATGTTTCTGTAAATACATTAGCAACAAAAGGAGGGCTAAGGAGAATCTCCATCCTTTATGGAGCTATTTTAAAATATATTTATTATATAACAAAGGATGAGGAAAAGGCTGAGGT
>NW_009609992.1:0-4877 GCF_000690535.1 Cariama cristata
GCCCTGTCTGACTCGGAGCCGGGACCACGCCGCTGCCTCCGAGCTGGAAGGCTCCTCTTACCGGTCCCCTGGGCCCGCGGGTTACCTGAGCGATCAGGCTTTGAGCGAACTGATGGGTGCTGGTGTCGTTCTCTTCTACTTCCACCAGACTGGCCGATGTGCAACAGAATGTTTTTTTTATATTTAAGAGGCAATCAACTTGCTACTTCCACGTTTGCCTAATAAAATTACATACTTAGAATCAATAGTACTTCATGCTCAAAATCTACAAGGAACTGCTTAACGGCAAGTATTCTACTTTCTAGGTCAATAAAGATCTTAAAAATTAAAAAAAATCATGGTGGCTTAGTCCAAAACTTTACCATGGGCCAACCCCTTGATAATTACTTCACAAACAGCTGCTGAAAAGGAAAACCCAGTTTCAGCTCAATTTAATGACATTTCAGGTCGAATTATCAACGGATAAAGTTGCACTACATGGTAATGCACATCAAATTAAAGGGTGTCATAAATGGCATGCTGTTGCGTGAATCATGATGAGATGGTTTGTAAAGATGATCTAGAGAAGCCGACGTGTCTTAGCTTTAGGAAAGGAAACCAAACCAGGGTTAGTCTGTGCAAACCTGCAGCGTCCCAGGGCAGTAAATGAAGGTGCATCAGTTTACACTGCCGGACAAAATTGGTGGCTTTGTCTAATGAAACAGAAGCTGTATAAGGAAAATTAAAGCCTGTCTGTGCCAATCAAAGTACCTTATAGCTCGTTAAAAATGTGGTAAGCTGGGTGTGAGACTCATTGTTAAAACTCAAGTCGTTTGCAAAGATCAGTGGACATTTGCCAAGATGTTACATTTGAAAAACTTCACAGCATGTGTCTGTGCTCATACTCCTCAGCTCAAATACCCTGGTGCTGAACATGAAGATGAAAATCTGGGTGCTAATTATCAAGCATGATCTGCACAGATTGCACAGGGTGATGGCGGTAAATGAGGTTTCCGACAGTAAAATGACAAGTTTCCCTGCTTTCGTTCAGAAAAATGTCCATTTCCATGACAAAGATGTAAAATATATTCCAGCATATTCCTAGTCACCTTGTTCCTAACAGTAAAAGGTTTCTTGATGAAGTTGGTAGAAATGTGCATCTATAAGTCCTTCTACTTAGCATGTTTTTGTGTTTTATTTTACAGCAAAGCCAGGGTTAGAATACACGCCACGGAGAGTTTTTGCCTAGAGCACGTAGACACCTTTCTGGGGTGACGTACTCCAGTCACGCGTGGAGAAGGTTCTCGTTAGTTCCTGTTACCCATATAAAAATGTCTTTATAAATAACATCATGCAGCAGCAGTTGGCCCAAGCTGATGTCGTGTTACGTTAGGTCCTTGCGTAAGACAGTCTGAAGTCCCGTCAGCATCCTGCAGCGCAGAAAAGGATTGTCTTCTCTTTTGCTTCCTCAAAGTTTGTGTTTGCAGCACAGTGCACCAGTGAAGTTCATCCCTTTACGACTGCTTGTCCCAAGATGGCCCGTGCGTCGGGCTGTGCCTTACGGGGAGGAGGTCGTAGTGACTAGGAATGTGACTGTTCCTAGGCAGGTCGTATGGATTTTGGAGGTAACTGGCACTCCGACCGCGGGCGTCTTGGACCACGCTGACGGTGGGCTCTGGGGAAGCAAGGAAAAGTGGGTTACGGTAACTAGCGACCCTCCCCAAACTGGTTACTCTACTGTATTTTGTCACAAGCACAGAACATCAGCTTCCCAAACCATCTCCTTCCCTCGCAGCTTTACTGGCAGCACATCAGGCAGCGCATGGGCCAGACCAGGGAGAAAACCACCCACCAGATCCCAGGGCAGGTAGTTCCCAAAGCCCTGCAGATAATGCCTTCAAAAGACCAACACTTCCGCCCTTTCAAAATCTCGCAGCTGGACTTTGCAGGAGTTTAAAACAAGAGCATAAGGAGGGGACCACAGCCCTCCGCCGCCGGGGCTGGAGGAGCAATTCGGTGCTGTACCACGCTCACATCCACCACCTTAAGCACAGGCCACTGCCCGGGACTTCGCTCCCCAAATCAACACGCTAATGCCCAGGCCTTCTCCCTTGGCCAGCGCCTCCCTGCCCCGTGCCAAGTCCACGCTACTTGCACCGGGAAAGGAAAAAAAAATAAATCAGCATCTACAATAAAAACACCAAGGGTTGGAGTAGACCTTCTGCCGCCCGCCCCGCTTACCAACTTCGTAGATGTTTTTATTGGCCATCGATGATGTTGGCATTTCGGAATATGGGGACTCCCTGTGACCAGGCGATTTCATTTCCACGTAGCTGCTCTCGGAGTGTTTGCATGTTAAAATGGGGGGGTCTTTAATGGTGGCGTATGGGTTTTCGCTGCTGTTCAGAGAACAAGTGCTGGAGCTGCACACAGATTCTTTCATATAATCTGCAAAACAAGAGCGGAGTGGGAGCGTTAGAGTTGTTAGCTTGCTTTTAGGTTAATTACAACTGAACCTCTGCAGGAAGGGGGGGGGGCACAAGGGGACAGGGGGTAAGGAAGGAAGCATCCAGCACAGACACCCGACGCTTGTGCTCTGGGTGTGTCCAGACCATTGCATCCACAACTCACAGGCAGGAAAGAAATAAAAACCTGCTCAGTACCGAAAGTTTTGCTGTAAAAGGTTCTAGTTGTCATTTCCTGCAATATTTAATTTGAGGTGGCAGTCCTTTCCCTCCCTCCCCCTAATTCCTAAGGAGCTGCGTTTTAATCCCGCTCCGCCTGCCCCGCAGACCGTGGTGAGTCGGCTCTGCAAGCAGGACCTTCTGCTGGTACTTGGCCTGCTGGGCCAGCCGCAGGGTTGGTGTCCCGGGGGCTTTGGTCAACATCAAATGCCGCATGTTTGAATGCAAAACATTTCCAGCAGGCTTAGAACCGCATCAGCGCAGCGTATGTGCGTGTGTCCCCTGAGAGCTCCCGTTTCTGGGGCTGGCCAGGAGAAACCGACTTCTTCATCTTCCCTCTGCCATGAAGACTGGGAGGAGGCTGCTCCTGCTAGCGGGGAACGCTTGGGTTTCCGCAGGGAGGGGACACAAACATCCATCTGAACCTCGCTTTTGCTTTGCTTTCCCCCTCCCACCGTTGCTGTAGGCATCCACTGCTCCTCTCCCCTAGGCTGGAGAAAACAGGAGGTGGTGACGGAGGAGGTGCTACACGGGGAGAACAAGGTTGGCGTGAGAGTTGTAACCACCGGTCTCCCCTGTCGGTGACCCTGGCTGGGGTATGCCAGCCCGCTGTAAGGTACAGTGCCAGTCTTGCTTTAAAAATAAATTAAAAAAAAAAAAAAAAAGAAAATAAATAGGTCTTAACATTGACATTCAAGAACGTGCCATTGCTGCTGTGTGCATCCTGCTGGGCAGTGCCATTAATTTAGAATTAGAGCGATGCAATGAAAGATGAGGCATTTTCTTGTGCTGGGTTACAGTACAAAGGCAGATCCTGGTATATATGAAATACTCCCGGTGAAATAGCGGGACTTGCAAAATAGCTGCAATCCCAGCTGCCCCCGCTATCTAGTATGGGAGACAAAAAGAGAAATTCAGGTTAAAAAATAGACAGACAACAAGATATCGCTTCTCCTTTACAAACCTGGGCTCTGTGCCTATCCGCCCCGTCTGCTAACTCCCTCGTCAGGTTTGCTGCGCTCTGGGGTGCCAGTCTCCCTCCAGCAGCTCTGGGGCCGGGGCCGTGTGTGTGGGGCTGTCGGCCCCTGGCCCGGTGCCCTTCGTCTTGGCTCAGCTGGGGCTGGCACTGAGCAGGCGTCCAGAGCAAGGTGTCAGGTCGTGCCCTGGAGCAAGCTATTGCTTTTCTGCGCTCCCCTTTCAGCGATGTGAGTAAATCGTGGGAGTCCTCAGCTCTCCCCAGTTTGGTGGGAAGCTGCACTGCACGGCGAACCAGCTGGACCGTGCTGGGACCATCAGGGACATGAGGGCTGGCAGAGGCCCTGGCACCGCTGCAATGTTTATTTAGTAATGAAATTAAGAAACTCCACGTCTGACTTCAGCCTGGGTGAGATTAACAATGCCTTTGCTTCAAAGCCAAACCCATCTGGTTTGGTACATCACAGGAGACAGGAACCAAAGCAACCCAAATATTCCCCAGCCGTTGGCACCAGGGTTTGACCCTCCAGCTTTACCAACCCCATCCCGGTACAGGCAAGTCAGTGAGAACCTGTCCTGGCCCGTCCTTCTCATCAGCGATGGAGCAACCCTGCAAGACCAAAGGCTTCTTTCTGCACGTAGTGAGCTGAAAGTTATTAGCTTCTGCTCTGTGTATGACTTAAATTAAGGTGCCACGCAGTCTGGGATCTGTTAGTGTTTAAAGGTGAGGAGACAATAGACAAAATCTAACAAATGCTATAATAAAATGAAAATCTTTAGGTTAAATATGGCTGTGCTACATGGACTGGACCCTATTCTTCAGGCACTGGGAAGGCTGTCCGTGGGTGAACTCCTCATGTGGGCAAAAAAAACCCCCCCCGGTGCCGCCGGAGCTGCTGCCGGTGCAGGAGCACTCCCTGCTTCAGGGACACGGCTGGGGCGAGGAGGGGAGACCCAGCCCCCAGGCTTTTATTTCATTCTTAGCCAAAGAAAGGCTCAGCTCTACCTGCCAGCAAATTACAGCTTCTGGTGGCTACTACAAGTATGTAGTGCTCGTTAGGAGAACCCAGGCAGCCTTTAATAAGCCGACTCTAAATTTTAGGGTGAGAGGACAGGAAGACTGTTGCAAACTCGCTTTTCTTCCCCAAGCCGTGCTGCGGAGCAGATGCTCTCGGGGGCGAAAGGTGGGAGCTCACAGAAGCGGGCAGAGAGAACAGGTCCGTGTGGCCTTGGGCCCCT
>NW_009609992.1:4901-7060 GCF_000690535.1 Cariama cristata
GGTGAGCGCGAGGCTGCCGGTGCCCCGAGAGTCCACGACAAAGCACTCCCTGTCGGCACCGCGGCTGGGAGGGAACAACTCAAACCAGAGCTGGGTTTAGATTCGTAAAATGGAGATTATAAAAGTCTGCTACTGGCTACTACAGCGAAAAAGGGGGAAGAGTGAGAAGTCCTGCTCCTTTAGGACAAGAGGAAACGGTCTCAAGTTGTGCCGGGGAGGTTCAGGCTGGACATTAGAGAGAACTTCTTCACCGTTAGAGTCGTTAGGCATTGGAACGGGCTCCCCAGGGAGGTGGTGGAGTCACCATCCCTGGAGGTGTTCAAAAAACGTTTAGATGTGGCGCTTCGAGACATGGTTTAGTGGGTTTAGTGGGCATGGTGGCATCAGGTATATGGTTGGACTTGATGATCTTTGAGGTCTCTTCCAACCATAATGATTCTATGATTCCTGCGGTGCTGTAGCAGGCAGGTAAATAGCTGCGTGGGTCAGTGCAGGGTTATTTTGGAAGTGGGCACATCGGAGCTGGCATAGGCAGAAAATGCCAGCACATCATCTATTTTATTAAGTCCAGCTGGTCTACTTTTATCTTCCGAAGCTAAAATTCACCTGTACTGCTGGGAGTGCTGACACCACCTCCCAGGCAGGTGTCCCTCGGGCTGTGGGCACAGCACCAGCCCTTCCCTTCCCAGCACCCTGCCAGAAAAGACCAGCGAAATACCGCTTGGGCTGCCCAGGCTCATTCGGCCTCTCCCAGGAATTGCCTGTTCCCAGAAGATATTGAGAAACAGCATGCCAAGGAGCCGATTCCCGCTGACGTAAATGGGAACTCTCTGTCTAGCTAGGGTTTAGACCCTTCGCTCTGGGTACAACATAATTTACAGAGCTCCAGCGTATGTTTGGCAATGTGCTATACACCAGGGAGTCATTAGCCTGCAAGACACATTACGCCAAGATCGCGGAGAATTTAACCCTAAAGGATGTAGAAGCATCTGAGTTACTTTGTTATTAAGGTAATTTGGGGATAATTGTCAAATTTCATTTCATGAATTAATTTAACACAGAACAAATGTATTTAGAAATTCTCAGCCCATTCGCCCTGCAGGCCATGTGTGAGCTCTGGCGATGCTGCCTCCTCATCCTCCCCTGGACCCATGGGGTCAAGCTCTCCTCGGGGGGCAAAGCTCAGCCCGACCGGCGGCACTGCCACCGGCAGCCCTGGTACTCCCTGTGAGCACCTGATCAGCCGGACACGCTACAGAAATATGGAGAATAGGCTCTAATTTCGAAGTCCCTGTCTTCGGTGTTGCCTGGATACCAATCATCAGCCCTTTGAAGGAGGTTTTAGTTTTGTTACCAGGGACTGGAAATGTACTTGTCCCTCCCGCAGACCAGGTTCATGTCTCTCGCCCTGAATATCCTCTGGCATACTAACGACAAGCCTCGGTACCTACTGCCGCGTTTGAAGTGCTGAGGAAAGATGACGTGCACAGGTAAAACATGCTCTCCTGCTACTTAATCACATTTATCGTTGATGTTCAGTGTCGCGTGCCTTTCTGGCTGCTTTCATTAACCTGGCCAACCTTCGCTGCTGCTAGGCTGGTAACGTATTGCTGCTTTTCAGAGTGTGGCACGGTTGTGGGGACCCATTCCTGTACAACAAACAGATGAGCCGCGCCGAACCAAGCCCCAAGTCCCTGAGGTAAGTGCATTAGTGTTTGTAACTGCTGGGATTTTGCTGGCTGTTGTGCAAAGCGCAGGGTTTTTTTCCTTAAAATGTTAGTGCCTGAGGTCACATTATTCCACCAGTGCATTAGCATTCATTTAAAAAAAAACCCAAACAACAAAACAAATCTAAAAAATAGAAAAGGACCCAGAAAAGCTTGGAAATGGTATCACTGAAGCCCATGCACAGGAAAGAAACGGCTCTGAAAAAACCTTGTGACTGTGGACCCACTGTCACCACCTGCCATGGGGCTCAGAGCTGGCACCGTGGCATCCAGCCCCTCGCTGCCCCAAAGGGTTCCTGCGGCGTGAGCTGGGCTTGTCTGTGGGTGACCAGGGCAAACACGCAGGGGCCATGCCTAACCCCCCTGGGCCTTCACTAGCAGCACGGCCACTGCCTTTCTAGTGGCAGGTGGTAAAAGGGACATCCCTCTCCT